>NC_090268.1:81808627-81883627 GCF_040414725.1 Anabrus simplex | reverse complement strand
CGAAGAAAAGTGGCAGAGTTGGTTCAGTGACTGGTTTCGACGTATGGATAAGTGTATTGAGTGTGGTGGAAATTATTTTGAAAAACTCTGAAGCGTTCACTCACATTGCAAAACTTTCCTAGTGCCCCTTGTATGTTTTGTACTTGAATCACGTTCACAGGGATATCTTATCTGCTTTAGTTCAAGGTTTATATCCGTTTTGCCTTTACCAGTTACCTACGACAATATTAAAGGTATTCAATCATATATTTTATCATAGTGTATTTATCAACACAGTAGAGAGAATACTGTCTATCTAGCAACAGGTCACTCCTCAGCTGGCAAATGAAGCACGTTTGAATACCTAATACTTTATCGAGAAGTACTTGTCCGATTTTCAAAATAATCACGGTGCTGAATTTCTAATGTTTTTAGATTTAACGCTATGTGTACAAAATAGCGCGGTACCGTTTAAACAAGCGAAGTTAGCAACATGATCTCAGAAAAATATTAACGCCGTGACACAGTACTGTAAGTCTGATTATTGGCCCTTTGGTACCATTACTGAAAGTGAAAACAAAATGTCAATATCTTTAACCGTTCACGGGTTTTTTGAGGTGGTCAACTTTGCTGAATAACCCTGTATATATGGAGGAATCTTTGTATTAAGTTTGTACATTTACTATTTTTAGTCATTTTATTTTTAAACCTACATTAAGCAGGTATGCTACTGTAAATAATTGGTATCCCGGAGACACGACACGGGTAATCCCATTCCGTTTGTTAATTTATTGCGCATCATATGAACAACATTTTCCCTATACATTATTAACATTTCAAATTGTAAACGTGAATATTATTTTTTTCCACTTCTAATATCCCGAATTTTCCAAAACATACTACCCGACGTTGTCATCTTATCAACTAGAAGTATTTCTATACTGGCCGCCCTCGAGGTGGTGGTGGTAGTGATTGTTTTAAGAGATAGTACAAGGCAACCATCCTCTATACGACATTAATCAGACAAAAGAACAACAACAACAAAAAAACGGAAGACTCCGGCACTTCGAAAAATGAAGGAATCGGCCAAAGAAAGACAAGAGCTACAGAGGGCGTGAAAATGAAAGACTTCCTAGATCTCGAGTGTTCTCATAGCGTAGGAGTCGGAAAAGAACAAGAGTTGACCTAGGGAGGTCAGATAGGGTAAGTGAAAGTGAGTACGTGGAAGCAATACCAGCACCCAGCTAAAGGCACCGTGGCCGCCAAGCCACGCTGCAAAGTTGAGAGCCCCTGGGGCCCCTTTTAGTAGCCTCTTACGACAGGCAGGGGATACCGTGTGATTTATTCTACTACCCCCACCCACAGGGGAGACCGCCCGCGACCGAAGAGTAATAATAATAATAATAATAATAATAATAATAATAATAATAATAATAATAATAATGTTATTGGCTTTACGTCTCACTAACCACTCTTACTGTTTTCGGAGACGCCGAGGTGCCAGAATTTAGTCACGCATGAGTTCTTTACGTGCCCGTAAATCTACCGAACGAGGCTGACGTATTTGAGCACCATCAAATACCACCGGTCTGAGCCACTCAGCCCGGCGAACGACCAAAGGGTGACCGTGGCGATAATCATATGCTCGTGCTTCCTGTGACTGAATCACTGATAAAAGTCAGAGATATTTTTGTGTCACAGATACGCCGGTCACAAATATTCTGAAATATAATTTAAGCTCATCTCTAATCAAGACTATAGGTTCCGTTCCGGATGACGTCTCATGGCTTTCAACGCTGGAACCAATAAGGCTCGGCGCTGCTTGGGAGACGTCAACTGGTTAGAACACAACACACATGCATCAGTAGGCTTAGTCTCACTGAACGAATCAACTTATGTTGTGGTGGAAGTGGATGTTTCAGTGAAGGTGTTGGTGCACCTTCACTGATCCTTTAGTGAAAGTGGATTATTGACATCAGTTTTGCCAAACGATACCCATTTACTACGGATAGTGCACCATCGCTAGTGATGGCATACCTTCACTGTCGATGTCCTGCTCCATAGCTAGGCGTAAATGGTTAGCGTGCTGGCCTTTGGTTCCATGGGTCCTGGGTTCGATTCCCAGCAGGGTCGGGAATTTTAAGCATAATTGGTTAATTTCGCTGACACGGGGACTGTGTGTATGTGTCGTCTTTGTCATAATTTCATCGTCATCACGACGCGCAGGTCACCTACGGGTGTCAACTCAGTAGACCTGCACTAGGCGAGCCGAACTTGTCCTCGGACACGCCCGGCACTAAAAGCCATACGCTTTTTCATTTTTTTTTTTCACTGTCAAAGAGATAAGGAATGTGAGCCATGGTGCTGCAATAACCAAACACAGTAATATTTCGAAAGTTGCAAATGCAATTTGAAAACATAGTCATATTATAACAGACTATGAATCTCATTGTTGAATCCGTATTGACGTTTGAACTTCTTACAATGTTGTACAAAACTGTTTTAATAGTCATATTATATAAAAGAGCATGAAAAGTATAAAATATGAATATAAAAAATAATTTGCTGCACTGAAAGAACAGACTTGAACATTCATTCATTACAACAATTAATCTTGCCTTCTTCAGTAAAAGGATGTATTAATTTCGTTATTCCACTCATCTCGAGCACTTCATATCTCTTCGAAAACGTGTACTGTACGCGCACTTTTTGTACTCGGTGAGGAGTAAGAAGGGAGCACTGCCGGTTCCGGTAAATACTGCCAATATGTATGTATGTTTAGTCCTCAGCCCGAAGGCTGGTTGGATCCTCAACAGCTCCGCCATCAGCTGTCATAGAGGCGTACTAGGGAAATGAGGAGTGAGGCAGTGTCCCGTTGCTTTCCTCACCGAGCCAGAAGTTGCTATTACATATCAGTCTGCCAAGCCCACTGAAATGCATGCACCAACCGACCCTATGAGCAATATTTTCACACCATTCATAGCAGGGACTGGCTGCATAAGGAATGACATTACTAGCATTGCTCATACCTCAGTCACTTTCATATTGTCAAAGCCAAGGATAATCGTCGCCATAAGACCTATCTGTGTCGGTGCGACGTAAAGCCCATAGCAAAAAAAAAAAACAACACACACACACAAAAAAAGAAAAAAAGCCAAGGATAAAGCTAAGACAGATCAATGAAAGTAACAAGATTGCTCTAGCCCATACCAGAAGACATAGTGCACTGTAAACACAAGGTCCCGCCAGCAAAGGCATAATACTGCCAACTGAATGGAAATTAAATCTGAATTGAATCGATAATATGATCGATCGATATGAATTTTCTAAACCTTTATTATCTTAACGCCAACAACTGTGTCACACACACACAATATATATAATATTATGTAATATTTCCCGATGCGAAACGTGTTCCTAGCATGAATTCTATAGTTTGGCTTTCCTGTGTAAACAACAAGATTACGAGTACGTAAAGTGTACGCCAGATGTCGCACAGCGATGATAAGCGATTCTTAGTTTGTGTTTCATAGGTTGCCAATACAAATCTCAAAGATAACCAAAGTCGACCGATTCAGCACTAGGGTGTAAATCTATCGCTAAAAAGTGCGCAGATAGTAGTCGTTGCCGTCCCTCTTTCGTCCAGATTTGAGTGATGTAACCTTGTTGATAAATGACTCGTACTTCACTCTGTCCACGAAGACAATTATAATTGGGGTTTCCCCGTTCCACTCTAAGATGTTGGGAGAACTTCACCGATTCCACCACAGCTGCACTGCTGAATGACGTAACAATAACCAACTGCCGACAATTACGTTCATACCGATGCCTAGTACCATTGTTGGACGCTAGTAGGAGGTCATGTTCATTAATAATCTGCTACTGTACACATCCACTAACCGGGGCCAGTGGATGTGTTTTATTCATTTTATGGTAAGCTTTCACTAATCATTTTAGTGATTGTATACATGTACTAGGGTACCATCCACTTCCACTATAACACATACATGTTTATCTTACAGAAATACAACAAGATTATCCACCGCCGTGATGCATTCCCGGGAAAAGATTTCATCTTCTTAATATCCTCTTCAGTGTATCCCAAAAGGAGCACAAAATCATAATAGGACATGTGATAATATCGATGGAATTGCATTTCATCTCTACCAGTTTTCCACAGTAAACTTTTTGTGTGCCCAAAACTGTCTACAGGATCGACATTTTATCTGTTCTTCTTCGTCCTGTAATAGTGATATTTTATTCATCTATATATTTTAAAAAATATGAAAACTAAAGTCAGTCCGTCCGGCCATTCTATCCGGTCGATTTCCTTCATTTTTTAAAAATCTTTTAGGTATTCATTGCACAGATATGTCATCAGGTGCTATAAATCACTTAACTTCCGCCTTCCTCAAATTTATTTGATTTTTCAATTTTTGTCTCTTTTAAGCAATTATATCTCTGGTTTTTATTGAGGTACGGAGTTCGTTTTAGCCTAAGAAGATTCAGTGGATCAAGGTCTTTCGTTTCAGCTCTTCACTATTAAAATTGGTTGATTCTGAGAAAAATTATGAGTGCACATTCAATTTGACGTCTCATTTCTTCATTTTTTCTCGTTGAAGCAATCATATCTTTCGTTCTAATTGAGGTACGCAGTTCGTTTTGGTCTAAAACACTCAGTGGATCAATCGCTTTCTTTTGAGGTAATAACTACTTAAATTGGTAGATTCTGAGAAAAGTTATGAGTACATTTGTCTCCACGACGAAGATTTTTGAAGGACTTTTTAACAGTTCGTTTAATTCAATTTCTTTGTGTGATGTATTTTCAAGTGTTTTGTTGACATAATATCACATTCTGTTACCACAGCAGATCATGTGCTTTATTTCATTAACTCGAAATTTTGCAAATACATCCGTGAAGATAGTAACGAACAACACCATACTTTGTACATTGCGGGCTGAGCCAGCGGGAAACTGCTAGTTAAACTCTTAATTTAAAATGGCAAGGGCAAGGCGGTTTTCGTGGAAACAGCGTAAGCCACACTGGAGGATGGGGCGTCCCAACTCGGATCGGCACGTTACGACTAATGTGAATACTCGGTTATGATCCAAATCCTGGGAATGAACTTGATCAATATGGCGCGGCACGTGTTAGTGTGAACTGCACTTTACTCACTCCACTTATTTCTTACGTAAGTGCTGTTGTTTAGATCAAGAGGCCAACGTTGTACGCTGTCTTCTCCTACGTCTAGTGGTGTGCAAAACTAATGTTGGCATTCCATTGTACCAAACGTGTCTGTCGTAAGTATGCACTTTGAAATCAACATCTGTCTGTCTGTTAGGTCATCAGCCCAGAGGCTGGTTGGATCCTCAAATAGCACCACCAAAGGTTATGCGGTTATAAGGAAACCTCAAAAACCAATGGCAGCACCAAAATGAGGCGTACTAGGCAAGATGAGGAGTGAGGTAGTTTGCCATTGCTTTCCTCAGAAAGTACTATTGCAGCACGACTGACCCTATGAGCAGCACCTTTCATAACACCCAGATGCACTAGTCGTGCTCCGAATGTCATTACTCAGCACTACCCATACCCCAGCGGCTTCCATATTGTCACAGCCATGGATGTTGACTGGGACTTGGGTGGAAACTACACTTTACTCTGGCCTGTGCCAAGAGATGGATGCAAAAGTACTGTATCCATCAAAAAATGACAGCAGGCAGAGAAATCAACATAAGAAGTAAAAATGGCCATATGACCTAGATTTTAAGACCCATTAACCAGCAATCAAGCAATATATGTAGATTTCGATAACATATGCTTTATAATTATGTTATTTACTAGCAATACAACAAAGGAGTACTGCATTTGTGAATATCATAGTCATTTACGCGCAGTAGATCGCGTAGATTGCTTACTATGGATAGGCTTTGGGGAGGAATGTTGTTCGTACATAGAAATAAAGCTGATATAAGATGTTCGTGAATACGCATTGTTTTTATCCTGGAGCAATATCTAATTTAGTGTCACCTTCATGCGTTATGAAATACGATACTCTCACGGAGAGAGCTGTTTTCTCTGACAAGTTGGGTTCAGTCCAGTCGTCGAGGTACTTACATTTCTCCACTCACTTGATTTGACCCTCTTGTAGTGACATCTTTCCGTTAACCTCTTCGATGTTAGTGAAGTACTTTGCCCAGTGATACTTGGAGTCCCACTTTAGCGGCTTGTCTTCTTAGACAATTGACCTGGATTTCCAGATATTCAGCAATCGGTGGCATGCCGTCTGTAAAGGCCAGACAATCTACTGCCAGTCTTTTTTATGACTTACGTCTGTCGAACAGATGAGACTTGAGTTCTGCCGTTGTGCAAAACAACAAAATATTGCAGCTTCGTGGAAATTACTTCGTATCTTCGATACATACTGTAGCAGTGGCTATAAAAAAGTAAAAGACATGTTTATGATATAGCGTATACCGGTACTTGATTTGTGCATTTCCTAGTCTACATGGACAAAGATAAAAACATATCAAAGATCTTAGAAAAATAAAATGGGAGTATAAAATTAGGGGTCTGTTAATCCTCGAACCTGAGACACCTGCGTTGAAGTCAGGGACCCTGACCACTAGACAGCGATGCTACAGATTCTCACGCGCAAATTTGCCAACAGGTATACACGATGTTAAATTTAAGGATCCATTTTTTTGTGTTTTGTTTGTTAAATAAATGCCAATGGCACGAACCTTCGGACTTATACATGTATACGTTAGTCTTAGATCAACCTCCTCAAGTTTGAAATAGCTTTGGCTTCCCCATGTTAGTCGTCAAACTTGTGTACACCAGAATCCACGAGCTATCAGGTCAACTCTCTGCTGTACCTGCAAACTTCATAAGAGAATATTTGGGGCCGTAAGTAGGGGAAATGTAAACAGGCTCTACAACGGAACTTACTGCCCTTGCCTGGCATAATCTCTGGGCTATCGGTCTGGTGAATACAGTAGGACTTGTGGCGAGAAGAACCCAACATTTCTCGGAGTGGATGCTTCCCTCTGAATCGTCACCTCTTGGACATCTGCTGGACTGCGCAACATAAACATCGCTGAACCGCTTGAGGAGTGGTACAAGAAGGACAATATCAAGAATTGGTGGTGTTTCGGATTGAAGTCCGAACTCTGTGAATGTGGGGAGCTACAAACTATTCAACATATGCGGAAGTGTCTGCCGGTGTTGCAATAAATTGTCTAGCATTTGCAGATGACTTTGCCATACTTTTAGGAAGCCTTACAGATGCAGCCTTACAGATGCAGCAATGCAAGTCAATCTCCTTGAAAAGACAGCCAACATGACAGGCTTGAGAATCTCTGTCGAGAAAACACAATCTTTGACGAATATAAAAAGTGCCCCAAAGTTTTTAGTAACGGATATTGGTCAAATAGAAAAGGTAAAGAAATTGAAATATTTGGATGAGACAATTCAAGAAAATGGTCTAGAAAAATCTGCTATAGAGGAGAGGATACAAAAGATGGAAAGAGCGTACGGTATAACTAAGAATACTTACAAAAAGTGCTTATCAAGAAAACTTAAAATAAAGCACTACAACCGGGCGAGTTGGCCGTGCGCGTTGAGGCTGTGAGCTTGCATCCGGGAGATAGTAGGTTCGAATCCCACTATCGGCAGCCCTGAAAATGGTTTTCCGTGGTTTCCCATTTTCACGCCAGGCAAATGCTGGGGCTGTACCTTAATTAAGGCCACGGCCGCTTCCTTCCAACTCCTAGGCCTTTCCTATCCCATCGTCGCCATAAGACCTGTCTGTGTCGGCGCGACGTAAAGCCCCTAGCAAAAAAAAAAAAAAAATAGCACTACAACAACACAGTAGTGAAACCAGAATGTCTTTATGCCAGTGAATGTCTAGCACTGAACTACAAGTTTGATAAATGAGAAATATTAGAAAGAAAAATTATAAGGAAAATATTATGTCCTCTAAGAATTGCAGAGTTTTGGAAATTAAGAACAGTGAAATTTACCAGAACATAGAAAACATATCAGAAACAATAAGAAAAATGAGATTGCTATTTCTTGGACACATTTACAGAATGGATGACAATAGACTAAGTAAACGAATCTTCAAATACCTTTGGGAAAAGAAATCTACTACCACCTGTATTCAAGAAGTCAAGAAAGACCTGGAAAGGAACAACATACGATAAGAAGAATTATTAGAAATAAAGATTTTTAGGAAGAAAGTTTTACAAATGGAAGGATTCCAAGGGAGGAAGGAAAAGAAAACATGCACAAAATGGACTGAAGACAGGAAAGAGAAACACAGTGAAACAATGAAAGAATACTGGAAGAAAAGGAAAGAACAACTAAGGAGGAAGAATTATAATTGTAACGTGGTCCTTAGAAGGCCGGAACGGAAGAAAAAGAAGTAGAAGAAGAAGCCATTGTCGATGTTGCAGTATTGAGAGGTGTTCCGTAATAAATCAGATGGTATTCCAAATGAACACAGATCATTCTTAGTATAGTAGAATGGCTCTAAATGGTTATAAAAGACGATTGTGCGAATTGGCAGTCCTAAGAGGTTATTGGCCTAGGTATGTTTTTAGGCACAATAGTTGCTAAGATCCAAAATGCAGACTGCCTTTTTCCTTGAATAGTCGCCTCAACTAATCGTAGAAGGCAAAATGATGACGACAATTGTTGTTTCAAGGAGACAAACATCAAGGTCATTGGCCCTAGAATGCAAGATAGAAGGGAAACGTGGATATGGACGGAGAAGATTATCATCCTGGACTCGGAACCTCGGACAGTCGCTCGATATCCGTGTTTCGCCAACTCTAATACGGAAAGCTCAAAATAGGAATACTTAGAGTAATGGTCACCAACCTTCTCGTCTGCTGCTTGGCTGAGAGATTAGCATCTTGACCTTCGGTCCTATGAGCCGTGGGTTTAATTACCGGCAGAGTAGAGGGATTTTAATTATAAACATTTAATTCCCATAGCTCGGGGACTGGACGTTTGTGCCCTCTCCAAGATTCCTACAACTCACACAGTAGACATAAGAGTAACCCTACATTAAAATATACCCGGCAGCCCGTAGCCCACCTTCGTCGGAGGCCTGCCTTACGCGGGCTGTACGAGACTAGCGGTAGCCACATGCAATTATTATTACCGACCTTGTGTGAGGGGATGGCACCGGGAGAAGTAGCCGTAAAAATTGGGAGACTTTTGATAGTCTATACTGTGGCGTTTCCTGTTTCTTTCCTTACTGTGTCCGCGAGGCTCCAATCATTTCTACTGATTTTTTTTTCAAAAGTACACATTTGACCCTCCCTTTAATTATATTAGAGTGGAATATCGAATCTGTCTTCCTGAATATCCTATTTTACACATAACACCTCACTATTTATTATTTTAACAACAGAAAATTATTATTATTATTATTATTATTATTATTATTATTATTATTATTATTATTATTATTATTATTATTATTATTATTATTGTATTAACCTTTAGTACTGCCGGAATTTCGGACGGAGAACTGCTATCACCAGCAGAAGCCCATTTAGAGAGGCGCACGATAGACTTAAAAGGCAGTGCTCCATGAGAGAGATGTTTGAGTGACGGCTGTTGCAATTCAAAGTGTAATTCCAACCACCGTATTCCGTCTCGTATATACTCCATGTAATTCAAGAGTCTTCGTTCGGATTTGAACGAAACCTTTAATTAACAAAGGGCTAGATGTTAGTCACTTGGGTCAACTTTTTCGATTATGGCTTTTTTCCTTTGACATTGTCCATTTAAGTTAGATCTTTTTTTACTACTATTCGGTATTTTTCCAGCACCTGTTACAGGAAAAGTTTTCTTTATGTATACATGATTTCTCACAAAGTACTCATGAAGCACGGTTTATCACAATTTGGCAACATTTATCTTGAATTTTCAATCACCTGGAAAGTCGTATATTATTATTATTATTATTATTATTATTATTATTATTATTATTATTATTAGAGAGAGAGAGAGAGAGAGAGAGAGAGGAAAAACTGAGAGAGGAAAACCGACTTTATAAAAGGGTAACGTGAAGATCCTCATAATGAGGCCTCATTTTTTTCCAAACATTATTTCCAGTAATATTTTGAATTAAAATGTCCAGTATATTGATTCAATATTTTTTCAAGATTCCCCTAACGAGGCAGCTATCCACGAATGGTAATAATTTGTTTAATTCGTCCTATTTCGAGCTAAACAAGTACAGTAGTAATTTATAATTTGGAGAGAGTCCCCGGAAACATACAAGAACATATTAATTCCAAAACTCCGAAATAATTTCACGTATGATTTGGACATCACTCCTCGAGAACTAAACAGCAGTCCAGTCACCTTCCAATAACCTCGTGCTGAATGCATTAACATCATTATTGTAATGCAATTAACACGACAAATTTTATTACATTTATACCCGTGGGGCTGGCATACTAATTATTTAAAATAAACTGGGATCATGCTTCACTATTGATCCCACTGAAAGGTTTGAAATTGGCATGCGTCAGCCATTCAATCGATCGGGGGGAAAAGGAGAGTTCTGAACCCACACCTAATTATTTTCAGACCGATGACCTCATAGATGATACTGTTACAGGGCATATGATGTCGTGCATGAACACAATTCCAATATTCTTTTCTGACTTTTTTTGTTTGTTTCTAAAAACAAAACCCCATGGTGCAACAGTTCCGAAGGGCCATGGCCTACCGCTGCTCAGCCCGAGTTGTCGTGTGCTCAGCACGACGAATCCTCTCGGCCGTTATTCTTGGCTTTCTCGACCGGGGCCGCTATCTCACCGTCAGATAACACCTCAATTGTAATCACGTAGGCTGAGTGGACCTCGCACCAGCCCTCAGATACAGGGGAAAAAAATCCCTGACCTAGTTGGGGCGTGGCCTCCGGATAAGAGGCAGACACACTACCCCTACACCGCGAGGCTGTTTTTGTTTTGTTTTGTTTCTGCTTACAGAAATTGTTTTAGAGGTACTGTAGTTTAACAACATTGTCACTGATGGACTCCCGTCATATTCTATTTTTACAGTGTCTATTAAATGAAACAGATGATGGTGTAGATCTTATCTTCTTTGAAAGTCTGATCACTCAGGTTCAGATATGAGTAATGTGTTACGCTTTTTACTGGGCTGAGTGGCTCAGCCGACTGAGGCGCTGGCCTTCTGACTCCACCTTGGCAGGTTCGATCCTGGCTCAGTTCGGTGGTATTTGAAGGTGCTTAAATACGTTAGCGTCGTGTCGGTAGATTTACTGGAACGTAAAAGAAATCCTGCGGGACTAAATTTTGGCACCTCGGCGTCTCCAAAAACGGTAAAAGTAGTTAATGGGACGTAAAGCAGTTAACTGTATTATTGTTATGCTTTTCCATAACGGCGATCTATGATTTTGGGGACAATTCAATTATCGTGCGAGTTGGCCAGGTGGGACAGATGGCGTTGCTGTAAACTTTCATTCGGGTTCGAGAAACTCAGTCGACAGCTTGGAAAATGGTCTTCCTCGGCTTCCCTACCGAGCTCGATAGCTGCAGTTGCTTAAGTGCAGCCAGTATCCAGTATTCGGGAGATAGTGGGTTCGAACCCCACTGTCGGCAGCCCTGAAGATGGTATTCCGTGGTTTCCCGTTTTCACACCAGGCAAATGCTGGGGTTGTACCTTAATTAAGGCCACGGCCGCTTCCTTCCCACTTCCAGCCCTCTACCGTCCCATCGTCGCCATAAGACCTATCCGTGTCGGTGCGACGTATAAAAAAAATAGCAAAATAGTTACCCATTGCACTCTCGCCGAAAATCTGTATGTGTATACGAGACGCTAAACTAAACTAAAGTAAACTAAGCCGGGCTAAGTGGCTCAGACGGTTGAGGCGCTGGCCTTCTGACTCCAACATGGCAGGTTCTATCCTGGCTCAGTGCAGTAGTATTTGGAGGTGCTCAAATACGTCAGCCTCGTGTCGGTAGATTTACTGGCACGTAAAACAACTCCTGTGGGACTAAATTCCGGCACCTCGGCGTCTCCGAAAACCGTAAAAGAGTAGTTAGTGGGACGTAAAGCAAATAACATTAAATTAAACTAAACTAAACTGTTATCAATGGCAAAAGGTCAGTGTCGTCGTTTCTTCGATTACCAGTCCATAAACTACTGCGTCCTACATCTACACTATTTTCTTTGTTATATTCATACCTCGATCTTCCCATACCGTTCTTAACCACTGTACGTCTCTCTGTTTTACAAATGGCATTACGTCGCTTCGACACAGATAGGTTTACGGCGGCCATGGGATAGGAAAGGGCTGGGAGTGGGAATGAAGCGGCAGTGGCTTTAATTAAGATACATCTCCAGCACTTAATGGTGTGGAAAGGAAAACCACGGAAAACCATCTTCAGGGCTGCCGACAGTGGGATTCGAACTGCTATCTCCCACTATCACCAGCTGCGCGCCCCCTAAACTCGCTCGGTCGTACGTCCTCTAACACTATTCGAACAAATCTTACGTGTTTCAAGAAGTGGGCAGTCAATATGTCTTTTATTCTGGTCAATTTTCGGCAAATCGTTCTCGTCTCATTAACTCGCTTCAATATCTCTTCATTTGCAATTCGATTTACCTATCTTACCTTCCTCCTTCTGTAACACCACATTTCAAAAGCTTGTGTTATCTTTCTTTCTGTGATAGTTTTTCTTGTTTCACTTCCATACATTCCCACACTCTTCCCAAAAGTCTTTCTAATAGTCTCTATACATACCTGTCTTCGAAACGAGCCGCCGGGCTGAGTGGCTCAGATGGTTGAGGCGCTGGCCTTTTGACCCTAACTTGGCAGGTTCGATCCTGGCTCAGTCCGGTGGTATTTGAAGGTGCTCAAATGCGACAGCCTCGTGTCGGTAGATTTACTGGCACGTAAAAGAACTCCTGCGGGACTAAATTCCGGCACCTCGGCGTCTCCCAAAAACGTAAAAGAGTAGTTAGTGGGACGTAAAGCAAATAACATTATTATAATCGAAATGAGCAGATTTGTTTTCCTAAGAAAAGCTTTCCTCGCTTTTGCTAGTCTGCATTTGCCATATTTATTAATTCTATGACCCAAGTAACAGTGTTCATCTACTTGACGCCTTGCAATCAGCGGAGGCTGTGTGGTTCGACGAATAAACATACGATATTGGCAAACAGTAACATCATACTTCTCTACGTACTAGGCTTTTCCTGAAATTTCCGCCGTATTTTTGCTGTACCCTATTATTTCAGAAATAATATTAGTGATTGCTTCACATTTTTATGAAATTGCTTTGCATCCAAAAATGTTGTTTTGTGTAATTCAATCCATTCTGGGATGACGTTCAGGTATACGATTTTCTTCTATAACACTGTCGCTTTTTCATTATAATGGGAATGGATAGAAGTGTTCAGTTTATGTTTCTGAATTACAGAGAATCTAAGAAAGAGCAGTTTTACAGTTTTGAATCTCATTCATTAAGCATTTACGTTTCTTCTTTTCAAACTGTGAGGATAATGAGCAAATTACTTCCTCAGTGGAAAGCAAGTAGGCGAATTAGTTCTTTTGAGAATAACTTATTTTGCCTTGTAACTGTTGTTGAACTTGTTTCGCCGATACGTTCATTTCGTTACCTTCCCTCTTTTTCGCCTCTTCTTCGGTCGAAACTTGTCACATAGAAAATGTTCCATAGCAGCATTAAAGTGTTACGTTCTGTGTAAAGGCAGAAGAAAAGACCCCTTGATGGCTTTAGACGAGTTCGCTTTAGGCGGGGAGAGAAGCAAGGCAGCCCAATGAATGAATCGAGGCGGGATTCAGGCGCAGCGAATTGGACTTAATCGGGCCATCCAATTCAACAGAAACGACCCGCCACCTTGGCTGGCTTGTGGTTGGCTTGGCAATAATAACTATTACAAGAACATTCTCCTTCGTTCGTGTTGTCATAGAATGAATTAATCTGTGAGTCAATTAATACTGATTGTATAATATGTAGACAAGGAAAATGTAGTGTGATTTGGTTTGGTTTAGTTGGACCTTGCGAATTCTCTCAATCCGCAAGGCTTGCTGTAGAAGGAATGTGGTGGAAGATAAAATGGGAATTGGAGTGAAACAGCGCACTAACGAATCCTTGTGTGATTGTACAAAGGAGACGGGCCAGGACGTGGCTGGGGCTAGACTAGACTAACCTTAGCTAACTTATTGTCGGCCAAGAGTTATGGAAATTGTGCAGCTCCCAGTGAGCGCTGTTGCAAACAACACGCCGCCCTCTCTCTGAGTTATGTGTGGTCTACCCGAGGTATAACGTTAAGCTAACTTATTGTCGCCTAGAGTTATGGAGATTGCCTCCGCTTTGTGCAAAGTGCACGTACAGCAGAGCAGAGCGCTACGCTACGGATGTGATCACACTAGTGTGGAGGTTCCTCATACAAAGAGTTTTTACTTAGTTTTGTTC
The DNA here is from genome assembly GCF_040414725.1 of Anabrus simplex. Classification (NCBI taxonomy): domain Eukaryota; kingdom Metazoa; phylum Arthropoda; class Insecta; order Orthoptera; family Tettigoniidae; genus Anabrus; species Anabrus simplex. The sequence continues at coordinate 81,869,158 of NC_090268.1, read as the reverse complement.
ATCCTTGACACCACTTGTGACTTCGGTTTCCCTTTAGCCACGTACTGTAGTATGTATAGAGTCCGCCTCTGTGGTGTTGTGGTTAGTGTGATTAACTGCCACCCCAGGAGGCCCGGGTTCGATTCCTGGCTCTGTCACAAAATTTGAAAAAGTGGTAGGAGGGCTGGAACGGGTTCCATTCAGCATCGGGAGGTCAACTGAGTAGAGGACTCGATTCCCACCTCAGCCATCCTCGAAGGGAAGTGGCTTTCACTGGGTTTCCAGGGCAAATGTCGGGGTGGTACCTAACTTACGGCCACGGCCTCTTCCTTCCCTCTTCCGTGTCTATCCCTTCCAATGTCCCTTCCCCCAGCAAGGCCCCTCCCTGTTCAGCATAGCAGGTGAGGCCGCCTGGGCGAGGTACTGGTACTCCTCCCCAGTTGTATTCCCACGACCCAAAGTCTCACGCTCCAGGACACTGCCCTTGAGGCGGTAGAGGTGGGATCCCTCTCTGAGTTTGAGGGAAAAACCAACCCTGGTGGGTAAGCGGATCAGTGTTCTCTCCAGAAATTTTCGCCTGCCGGGTAGCAGGAATGAGTAGCCGATAAAAAAATGCATTCCCCTCAGCACATTGACAGTATTATCAGACAGGTAAACATGAGCGGCAAAATTGAACTAGTTTAGTATTACTTTCACGAACAAGACAAAACAGAGTGTTTTGAAATCCTAGTGCTCGTTCATAATCATGTGACACCGGGGCTTGGCACTCGGTTACTATGGAGTGCCATACGGGTTTATGACTCGCATGTGATTCCACTCTAATCCAGACATCGCTGGCGCACGACCCTGCGTGGTAGTCAACCTAAACATATAAACTCAGATGTAAGTGAAACAAATTATACTGACAATTACGAAGATTTTTTTATGATTTAAATAAACAGATTTCGAGCACCCAATGACTCCAATATTTATTAATATTATGTAATTAACACTAACACATATCTAGATTATGTTAGCCGGGCGGTCTGTAAAAACGGCAGGCTTAGGGAGAACAATGCGGATTAAGAAAGAAGAAATGAAAGTATCTATAACTTAGACCCCATCACTGTGTATTTTTCTTAATTTGAAACGCCAATCTCAGAGAATCTCCAGTTCGACTCATTGGCTGAATGGTCGGCGTTGATGCCTTCGATTCATAAGGTCCCCGATTCGATTTCCGGCCGGGTCGGGGATTTTAATCGTGTCTCACTGGGTGTCAGTGTTTGTCCCACCACTTTCCTCTTCATATTCAGACAACACATCTCACTACCCATCACCACAGAAACACGCAAATAGTGATCACATCCCTCCATTAGGGTTGGCGCAAGGAAGGGCAACCGGCCGTAAAACAGGACCAACATTTGCGCCATGTTTTGCACCCGCCACCCCACAGTTGTTGGCAAAGTAGTAGTAGTAGTAGTAGTAGTAGTAGTAGACGACCTTCAGTTTTACGTGGAATCCGAATTATAGAAATCCCAGATGAATTAGGTACGCCTTGTTGAGGAACCTGAGTCCATTTAAGGCGTCTCTTATTCTGTTATCGTTTAAAGAAATTATTATTATTATTATTATTATTATTATTATTATTATTATTATTATTAAAGCAGTTGTAATAGCCTCCAATCGGCTCAGCAAGGGGTAGCAAACCTGGTGATTTTATGCAGAGGAAAGTCATGTACCTGTGTTTCGAATTCCGCGCAGATCGGTTGATGATGTTGCCTACGGTCGCTACATAAGGCCTATCACTTAAATCTGTAAGGTTATTTAATAATAATAATAATAATAATAATAATAATAATAATAATAATAATAATAGTAATATCATCATCAACAGCACATAATCAGACAACAGGTTTCTCATAACAGTGTACATTTTTTATTTACTGATATAAGCCCACCTGTATTTCGGTCCGCACCCTCATTACACTGCTCTGGTAGAGGTGAGGTGAATATTAGACAGAAGGTCTCTCTATCGTTGGACAAGTTCATAAATGTACGAATATACCTGTACTTCAGTTTGCACGCTCATTGTTAGTGTTTTGATAAAGACGTCCTGAAGAACACCCCATCCTTGGTGATTCTTATTCTTAGCTCAGAGTTTTGGCTCCACCACTGAGCTCCAGTCAACTTCATTTGGCTGACGGCCTGCATGCAGCTCTTGTCTTCTCGGGATGTAATCGGATGGGGGCTGGATAATGTCCCTTGTGACACTGAACTGCTGGCCTCTGGAAAGGAGCAGCTTGTGTTGCTATGTATGCAAATTTCTCCGCCTCCTTGTGCAGTCGTGTTTAAAATGCCATTGCGCGGTGCTGGTATCGATTGGCGATATCTGATGACCTGAACTTCTAGCCGTCAAGCAATACAACGCAAGGCTTTTAGTACCTACTACGTCACTCATCAATCTTGGTTGAGGCAACACATTTTTGTCTTCGCCGTGTCAAACATAAAAGGTTATTTGAGATCCGATATTTCATTATTGAATTTTAGAGTACGTGGTGTTAACAATATTCCAGAGTCTCTATAGCTCCGTTGAAAGACACTTTCTCTTCTCGTTGCGCGAGCGAGAGATTGAGGAGGACTTCCAACTAACACTTTTTCGTGACACAGTACGTCATTCCTCGGTATGACGGAACAATCAGTAGGTCTCGACTTCCAATTTGTGAGAGTTGAGTTGAAGGTTGTATCGCTTTTTCGTAAGCGGAAATGGAAAGTGCTATACTGTGAAGCATTTCTCGTACATGTGCCAATTTTTACGGAGATGATAATCGAATAACACGTATTAAATAATTGAAAGTTCGGTCCTATCGGAAATGTTCCATCCAAGATAACGGACGATTTTAGTAAGAGATGTGACCATCTCGGACACGGATATGGTCTGGAATTCGTAAAGCATTGAATCAGAAAGTCTTCTTGTCATCTTCAGAAATTTCTCGCCATGCCTGAAGCACATGTGTCATTTCTCCAAGATTTGTTGCTGGAGGCTTGTATGACAACAAACGCCTTCCTATGGCATCCCAAACATGCTTTATGGAAGACAAACCAGAGGAATGGGCCGGCCAGTCTACGATTCGTATATCCCTTAAGGCTCTCTAGTCTGATTTTCAGTGTTTTCTCTGGCATTACTATCAAATATTCCTGTTGTCACATGCGATAGCGCTCCACACCATATTCCCCCGGGCTAAGAGATGTATGACCCACAAGAATCAGAGATCGATTTGCCCTATTACCAGTTCTTCTACGGACATACCGTCTTCGACCTGACAGCTCAAGACAGAAGCGAGACTTGTCACTAAACACCATGCAATGCCACTTATCAGCCCACTTTTCCTTGACTCTACACCTTGGGTGGAAGGAACACACCGCACGGGATGTCATATCAGCCCAGCTTCAGGCAACCTTGTTTCCGATGGGTCATGTTGATACTCTGCTTGTAACTGCTCTTCGGATTTCAACTGTTGTCATTCGCACAATCCGACGATCTTCTCTCGGCTGGAAGGACCTGTGCTAGGTTTTCTTGCAACAGTATTCTCCTGAAACTATCTCCTCGCCTTCCGCTCTGCAATTATTGCACTACAGCCAATTCTCGGGGCTATCAGTCTGTATGATGCTACCATGGTTGTACACGTCGTCTGGCCATACTGTAATCTTCAGTCCACCTGAAACATCACAGTAATCTTATTACAATCATCATCAGCAGCATCACTTACTCGTACTATCTTTAGTTTGTATGAATTGCTGTAGGTTGATGCAAATATGTTTGCATAACTGTTAAATTGTAAACAAATCACCGAGTCTACTTGGCATAGGAATCACAACAGATTTTGTCTCATTACTTTAAGTTCTTAATGGATATTAATTTCTATTTCTGCTCGAGTATATTGATAAGGTATTTTATCTTAACGTTTGTAGTTTTTGATCATGTTTTACCCTGAGGTAGGTTTTAAATCATTTCACAGATTTGTTTCATGTATACGAACGAGTTGACTGAGTGGTGCGAGAGATCGTGAGATCGAACCCCACTATTGACAGACCTGAAGATAGCCATGATACAATCGACGATTTAGAACAGTACTATCGTAACTAGCATTTTTCAGATTTTACATGGAAGCAAAGTAAATGTTATGCCAGAAATCACCCCGGAGACTTGGCTATTGGTACTGCTTAGAACGCTGGCAGCCGTCAAGTCTCCATGGTGATTTCTGGCATACACAAGCTTTTAATTTGCGTTAAGGGGGAAATCCAGTTTACCAGGTCAAAAATGAGCATTTAAAAACATATACTTGTTTTGTTAGGCTAAGTTTTAGTTTCAGTTTGCAGGAAGAATTACTGGAATATCTGCACTGGTTCCAGAGATATTAAAAAATTGTGACTGACTGACATATGTTGCCACGGCCCCTTCCTCGTACACTTTCGTTCTCGTTTTTGGTGTAGTTACCAGAGGGCAGTCTCAGAATGCAAGGAGAATGCGTATAAACACGAGAATAATATACCTGTGGCAATAATGGAAGTAATTAGACCAATCTTTAAAGATTTGTCTTCCAGTGATCTTCTGGAGCGTTTTATGGGTTGTCGTACGCAGAACTATGTCAAAATTTGGAAAATATGCCTCAAAACAGGATTCTGCGGCCAAGTTAAAAAAAACTTATGTTGATAGCAAAAAGATAAAGCTGTCACATTCAATGATGGGATGAATGGAAGAGTGAACAAATGGGACTGGAACCAGGAGCTTATTGCATTCAAGGACTGTATCAGAAGGATGTGAAATGAATTCAGTCAGCTGACAAGAGAGCACGTGAGTTCAAAAAAGGAAGTCAGAAGATGCAGAATGAGGCTCAAATAGCAGGAAGAAGGATAGAAACAAGAGAGTGAAGTAGAGACTTATGGCTGAGAACAGTTTTGAAAGGTGGGGAGTTCGAAAATTGTATTTTCTTTACATGCAAACATTTTTCACAAAAATAATAATTTTTAATACGGTTTTCACCATAACTCATGAATAATAATGATATTTTCATGGTTTCCTCCCATAGTAATTTTCTAAAACCTGTACCTAATTCAGATCAGTATATGTATATTAGTTTGTATAAATACTCTATTTATACTTTATTCTGTTTAGAATAAAAGTGCAATAAAATCCTACATTTACAGTGAATGTTAGTGATTGAGGTACCGGGCGAGTTGGCCGTGCGGTTAGGTGCGCGCAGCTGTGAGCTTGCATCCGGGAGATAGTGGTTTCGAACTCCACTGTACCTTAATTAAGGCCACGGCCTAGGCCTTTCCTATCCCTATCCCATCGTCACCATGAGACCTATCCGTGTCGGTGCGACGTAAAACAACTAGCAATATATACTGTATTATTCTTCTTTATGGAAATGGAGCGAGCACTCCTCGTTGTGCGTTTAAATCTTGGAGGTATTGCTATTAACGTGGACGATGCCGTTATAATAACAAAGCCAGTATCTCTAGCAGATGCTACAGCCGTTGAAACTGTTTATTTGCCGGTGATCACTGAAGTGAAGCGGATCGTTGTTTGATGTTTTGCGCTGCTCTGTGCCGCGCGATTAAAGCTGCAAGAAACTGTTATCAGGCCAAAGCCGCGCCGCCCAAATGGCTATAATGAGCTTTTATGAAAATCATATTTCACAATAATGTGTACTATGTCTCATTAAACTTCAGCTGATGTGTTAAAAAAATATATATTTTTCATTATCCCAAATTGCTTAATGTTTTATATTCTCCAGTTCTGGGTAATAATAGGACTGATACAGCAGGCACTCTTTCTCATCCTCGCTCTGTATACCCTCCATTTCTCTAATTCTTTTTCATTACCATTCTTTAATAGTACTCAATTTCCCGTTAAGTTCATTCGAACAGGAACTAAATGGCCGTATTCTATTTACATAATCTAACAAAAAGGTTTATATTACTCTGTTTTCACATTGATTATTTTGTTAATAATGTCCATAATCCTCGTCGTCCTGCGTTTGCAGGGAAAAAATTCAAATGATATTGAACAGTTTTAATGTTGAAAACATGTTTTAGCAGACAAAGTATGGATCCCCATACTACAAAAAACGTAAAATTAAGCAATTTCCTCAATTGTGGCAGATGCCCCACCCCCACCCCAATATTTTGAAGGAAACCAAATTTTCGTAATATTAGGTAAGGTAAGGGTTATTCTGCCCGAAGGCAGGTCCGAACCTCCGCAGTTTACGAGCGGTAGGGTGGCCAGTTCCTATCCGCTCCTCCATTCCCTTACCCCTACCAACAGCGCGTGGCAACCCATCCAACTCCTGACCACGCCCAATGTTGCTTAACTTCGGAGATCTCACGGGATCCGGTGTTTCAACACGGCAACGGCCGTTGGCTTCGTAATATTGCAGACATAGAAATACATAATTTACAATATTTTTTTTTGCTAGTGACTTTACGTCGCACCGACGCAGATAGGTCTTGTATGTTGTGTATGTTGGGTATTCAGCCCAAAGGCTGGTTGGATCCTCAACAGGTTCACCGTTAGCTGTCATAGATGGCCTAGGTGTCACTGAAGAGGCGTACTAGGGAAATGAGGAGTGAGGTAGTTTCCCGTTGCTTTCCTCACCGAGCCAGAAGTTGCCACTGCACATCAGTCTGCCAAGCCCACTGAAATGCCTGCACCAACCGACCCTATGAGCGACATTTTCACACCATTCATAGCAGGGACTGGCTGCATAAGGAATGGCATTACTAGCGTCACTCATACCTCAGCCACTTTCATATTGTCAAAGCCACGGAAGAGACTGAGACAGGTCAATGAAAGTAACAATTTTATTCTAGCCCATACCAGAAGACATAGCGCACTGTAAACACTACATCTTGCCAGCAAAGGCAAAGATAGGTCTTATGGCGACGAAATTTACAAATAGACCGTACTTTTTTCTTTATTCTGTTTAATTTAGATCAATGAAACATAATTATCTTCGCAAAACTATTTTTTTAGAGAAGTATTTGAAAAGTGTGTTCAGTCTCATTTTTAAACTATCTCATTTGATTTTTATAGTTCCAATGAGAGGTATTTTTCATGCTTGGTCGTTTGAAAACATAATGCAGAAAACCGATCGCCCAAGAGAAGTTATCCTCTTTGGCAATCAAAAGCAGTACTGATGTTGCCTTTTCAAAAATAACGAATGACTAATTCAAATCGAAAGATTTCATTTTGTGTAAAAATACGATGCGATCAGATTATAAAAATAACTTTTATTTTATTCCGTGTTGTCTTCTTGATTCTTACTTTTAGGATAAAACTAGGCCAAGTAATAAATAAATTTGAAGTAGGTCTACTTTTTAATTCTGTGTGAATGTTCTTTACTTTACACAGGTTTGGTTATTAAACTAAGTGATTAACGTAGAATATTAAAGGAAAGACACGGTATATTAGGCATAATTTTGTGGTCTCAAATTGCTCTCAAAAGGGGCATATGGTCCCCGGTAATCCTTGCCACCCCAATCAAAATACTAAAATTACGCCCATGATGCCAACTCTAGGTGGAGAGGAGGATTTACTATTTCTGTGGTGGTTGGTAGGGTAGTGTGGTGTGTTGTGTGTATATGAGGAGAACTGTATTAAGGGGAATACAAACACTCAGTATTCGAACCAGAGTAAAATTCCTCGACCTGGCCGGAAATGAAACCGAGGACCCTCTGAACCGAAGACCAGAACACTTACCAGTCAGCCATGGATCCAGACACGTGTTTGACCACCATTAAATACCATCGGACTGAGGCGGGATCGAACACGCGATTTGAGCCCAGAAGGCCAGCGTTCTGCCGTCTGAGTTACTCAGCCCCGCTGTCTTAGTTAATTAGGCCCTAGTTAGAGAAGTTAGAGAAACTGGCATATAAATCCTTTTCTAACCAACATTCTCAGACCTATTACTTGTTAATATGTTAGCTATGTGTCATAACTCGTGGTAATGTCTTACTCGCAGCGCGGCGGCACATGTTCGGGAGCAGAACTCATCTCCTCTTCCTTTTCAATGAGGTGTGCAATATTTATGTGAGCTTGTATCCCCACTCGAAACAAGAAGACGCCGGTTGCAATATACAGCACCTGAAGGAGAATATGTTTGAAAGCCTTGCTCGCCAGCTGCTCTGTGGCTTGTGAACCCTCGTTTCGAGTAAGGATTTATGAACATTTGGGTCAATCTTCTCTCACACTTCATATGCTTGATGATCTGCCAAGGATTTTCATTACCCTGCTCTCTTTAATCTCCATTTTCTGCTATTGCTGATGGGCTCCGTGCGGTCTGGTGGGCTTGCATCTGACAGGAAGGGAGAGAGGTTCTCCTACTCTTGCGCCTCACTGGCTCCACTCCCTGGTCTATCAGCATTAAAAGCCAATATTGCCTCCTTTTCTGAGTAATTTTCATTCATCACTCGGCTGCTAGAAATACGGGAATAAAGATGTGAAGTCCAAGAAGTTCGTAATAATAATAATAATAATAATAATAATAATAATAATAATAATAATACCGGACGAGTTGGCTATGCTGTGCAGGGTGCGTAGCTGTGAGCTTCCATCCGGGAGATAGTGGGTTCGAGCCCCTGTTCGGCTGCCCTGAAGATGGTTTTCCGTGGTTTCCTATTTTCACACCAGGCAAATGCTGGGGTTGTACCTTAATTATTAGTCAACGGCTGATTCCTTCTCACTCTTAGGCCTTTCCTATCCCATCGTCGCTATAAGACATACCTGTATAGGTGCGACGTAAAGCATATTACACTGACTGACAGAGCAAATGCAACACCAAGAAGGAGTGGTTCGAAAGGGATGAAAGTTGGGGAAAAACAGAGACGGCACGGACGAATAATTGATGTTTATTTCAAACCGATATGCAGGTTACACAATGCGCACGGCATCGACTCAGTAAGATGTAGGACCACCGCGAGCGACGATGCACGCAGAAACACGGCGAGGTACAGAGTCAATAAGAGTGCGGATGGTGTCCTGAGGGATGGTTCTCCATTCTCTGTCAACCATTTGCCACAGTTGGTCGTCCGTACGAGGCTGGGGCAGAGTTTGCAAACGGCGTCCAATGAGATCCCACACGTGTTCGATTGGTGAGAGATCCGGAGAGTACGCTGGCCACGGAAGCATCTGTACACCTCGTAGAGCCTGTTGGGAGATGCGAGCAGTGTGTGGGCGGGCATTATCCTGCTGAAACAGAGCATTGGGCAGCCCCTGAAGGTCCGGGAGTGCCACCGGCCGCAGCACATGCTGCACGTAGCGGTGGGTATTTAACGTGCCTTGAATACGCACTAGAGGTGACGTGGAATCATACGCAATAGCGCCCCAAACCATGATGCCGCGTTGTCTAGCGGTAGGGCGCTCCACAGTTACTGCCGGATTTGACCTTTCTCCACGCCGACGCCACACTCGTCTGCGGTGACTATCACTGACAGAACAGAAGCGTGACTCATCGGAGAACACGACGTTCCGCCATTCCCTCATCCAAGTCGCTCTAGCCCGGCACCATGCCAGGCGTGCACGTCTATGCTGTGGAGTCAATGGTAGTCTTCTGAGCGGACGCCGGGAGTGCAGGCCTCCTTCAACCAATCGACGGGAAATTGTTCTGGTCGATATTGGAACAGCCAGGGTGTCTTGCACATGCTGAAGAATGGCGGTTGACGTGGCGTGCGGGGCTGCCACCGCTTGGCGGCGGATGCGCCGATCCTCGCGTGCTGACGTCACTCGGGCTGCGCCTGGACCCCTCGCACGTGCCACATGTCCCTGCGCCAACCATCTTCGCCACAGGCGCTGCACCGTGGACACATCCCTATGGGTATCGGCTGCGATTTGATGAAGCGACCAACCTGCCCTTCTCAGCCCGATCACCATACCCCTCGTAAAGTCGTCTGTCTGCTGGAAATGCCTCCGTTGACGGCGGCCTGGCATTCTTAGCTATACACGTGTCCTGTGGCACACGACAACACGTTCTACAATGACTGTCGGCTGAGAAATCACGGCCATTCGCCAACGCCGTGTCCCATTTATCGTTCGCTACGTGCGCAGCACAGCGGCGCATTTCACATCATGTGCATACCTCAGTGACGTCAGTCTACCCTGCAATTGGCATAAAGTTCTGACCACTCCTTCTTGGTGTTGCATTTGCTCTGTCAGTCAGTGTATTATTATTATTATTATTATTATTATTATTATTATTATTATTATTATATCTTCTTCTGTTGCTTTTCGCACACCTTATTGGAATCTTGAGTTTGAATTGTGTCGCGCATATGGTCTTGGTGTTTTTTTGCGGCCGGATACCCATCCTGACGCCAACCCTAAGTCGAGAGATTTATCTTCTTTTTTGAAAGTATTTGTTTTACATCGGCCCGACTCAGAGTGGTCTTAGGCCTGCGATGAGATAGGAGAGGACCAGGAGTGGGGAATAGATGACCTTGGTCTTAACTGAGATACAGCCCGTGTCATTTTCCCCATGTCAAAATAGGATACCACATAAAACCCTCTTCAGCGCTGCCGACAGTGGGGTTTGAACCACACCATCTCCCGAAAACAAATCAACAGGAGGGAAGTATTCACTGTTGTGTGTGTTTTTTAGGTTGGTAGTATGGTGTGTTGTGTGTGTACGAAGAGACGTCTACTGAGACAGACGCAAACACCCTGTCCCCGAGCCGGAGGAATAAGCCGGCCTAAGCTAAAAGAACCCGACCTGGCCTGGAAGCAAACCCAGGACTCTTTGAACCAAAGTCTGCGACATTGATCATGCGGCCAAGGAGGCGGGTTGTACTACTACTACTACTACTACTACTACTACTACTACTACTACTACTACTACTACTACAAGGCCAAAATCATATATTATAATTCAGTAATAAAACGGGAGGGATTGTACGCTTCAGAGTGCCTTATTTTAAATATAAAGAAGTGGGGTGTTGCATGATCCCGAGAAGAAGGACAGGAAGATTCTGAGGAAAATTCTGGGACCGCAGAAGGGTACAGATTGACTTGGAAGAAAAGGAGAAATGAGGGTCTCTACAAGTACATTGTAAAGTTCACGGACACAATGCGGAAACGAGGGCTGAAATTCTGCGGACACAGTGAGTATGCATGACATACGACTGATCAAAATGATCAAATACATCAGGGAGTTAAAGCCACCTCCAAGTCCTGAATCCGTCCAAACAATATCTATGTCAACTCAACACAGTATATTTCATTACGATTGAAAAACATCCAGATCTGCAAAGAACACACCCTCATACGAAATGAAGAGGATCGAAGCTCAATTCAAAGATAATCCGTCTTTATCATTAATCAAGTCAGTAGCTGCCTCTGTGGATCAGTGGTAGAGTGTCGGCCTCCGGATCCCAAGATAGCGGGTTCAAACCCGGCAGAGGTAGTCGGATTTTTGAAGGGCGGAAAAAAGTCCATTCGACACTCCATGTCGTACGATGTCGGCATGTAAAAGATCTCTGGTGACACATTTGGTGTTTACCCGACAAAATTCATTAAATCTCAGCCATAGTCGCCCAAGAGAGTTTCGGATTACTCGGTCTGCCATCTAGTGGGGGCCTAGAGTAACGCGGAACGTCGAAATTGACGAGCAGACAGCCAGATGGCGTCAACTTGAAATGTCTGCACACGGTAGCTGAGGCCATACGATTATTATTATTATTATTATTATTATTATTATTATTATTATTATTATTATTATCAAGTCAGTGACATCTAAGTCCGTCTCTTCCCCTTCAGCAACGTTTGAAGCTGTGCCATCTTCCACCCGTGCCTTGGTGAACGTCGTCTTGAAGGACGACGACTTCTCCTAGTCCTAGTTCGACTGCCTTCTTCTACACTTGGTGGAAACTTAGTAGCCGCGGCAAGTACTCGTTACGTCACTGTTTCCGAAGGCGTCTGTTAATTGTTAATTACTTTAAGAGGAGTGAGAAACCCGTATCGTGGCATTATTAAGTTGATAGAAAAGAAACCCCAATATCTCAGTAACTAGTGAGGTTAAAGTTTTGAAATTTTTACCATTGATAATTATAACCATTGAGTGAACAGCTGTACATTTATTAATTTGTTAATGTTCCGTATGTTAGCAAAAAGTCATTAAAATTGCTGTAAATTAGAAAAAAATCAAGGAAAATACTTTTTTCTAGTTCAGTAGATGTATTAAGACATTAAATAACTCTCTGAAAAAAAAATGATATCCTTAGTTTGTATACTTAATGAGATAATGGTTCAGATATGTGAAAAGAAAGTCAGTTTTCAGAAACTGAGTTCAAAGTATAATTTCGTGTGGCTATTTCTAGCCGAGTGCAGCCCTTGTAAGGCAGACCCTCCGATGAGGGTGGGAGGCATCTGCCATTTGTAGGTAACTGCGTGTTATTGTGGTGGAGGATAGTGTTATGTGTGGTGTGTGAGTTGCAGGGATGTTGGGGACAGCACAAACACCCAGCCCCCGGGCCATTGGAATTAACCAATTAAGGTTAAAATCCCCGACCCGGCCGGGAATCGAACCCGGGACCCTCTGAACCGAAGGCCAGAACGCTGACCATTCAGCCAACGAGTCGGACAGTTCAAAGTAAGACGCAACGTTCACTCATACAATTGCCCACGTCAGCGCCTAAAAACAGCCTGGTCCATAGTCAGCATTATCTGAATGTTTGTTATAACAGTACCGGCAACTTCTTCACACATAATTCTGGAACAGATTAGTGAAAACCACAGTCTTCTAGATCAAACGGTTACAGAAATAGGTAACTTCGAAGTGAAGCACGCCCAAAGTTGTAACTTTTTTCACTTGTGCGTTAATATTCTAGAATTTTTTAAAATGTTTACGGGTAGCGTATCATAATAAATTATACACCATTTCATTCAGCAGTGTCCAAATAATTTTATGAGACAATATTTGGAGAAATTCATTAAAAATTGCTTTCTCCACTCCCATTAAGAGGGTATCCGTAGCTGGATCTAGCCCCTTAGGTACCATATTGAGGCAGTGTATTGCCTGACAGTACTAAATACATTTCTACGCCTAGTGGCTACTAATAGAAACACATCAGCCCCTGACAGCTATGGTGAAGTCTCGAAATGTTTCTCGTGTTAGTCACGCGTTTCAAATGTTCTTCGCAATATTTATTTTGTAGTTCACTTCGTTTAACATGAAGGAATGTAAGAAATTTGACAGATAATTTTTAGTCAGTTAGTTCCTTAAAATTACACGTAGTTAAGTGTTTGGTTACGTTCTTCTTTATTGCATGCGGTGACACAGTGAAGTACCATGTAATGGTTTTCCTGTGCACTGTTCGTATTTTATATGACGACAATGAAACAGAGGACCATACAATTTTATGCGGATATGAAAAGAATACAGTTTTTGTTTGAATAAAAACATATGAGAAATAAAAGATAAACATCCCTCGGTGCACATTTGTGTTAACAGAAAACATAAAATTCAATACGTTGTTTTATTGAGCAATTTACGAGCTTGGAAGGAGATAAACAGGAAGGAGAATTTGATAGAATCAGCCTATTGAACTAGGGTGTGCCATTCAGTGGAGAGCAGTCAGGTTTGAAGAGCTTGTGTACAGTGAATATCATGAGTAAGATAGGATATGGATCTCACCAGTGCTCCGCATTTACTGTACATAATACCGCTAACAGCCAAGGGCTGGTTCCCATAATATAAACAAGTACCTGTGTTGATTTGTTGACACACAGCAAAAATTTAACCTAACCTGGAGCCTACCGGTATCTTTTTCTTTATACAGTCATTTGGGCAACATAATATTTATTTGGAAATTTCACTAAATTAGTATTGTGTTTCTGACATGTGAGAGTCATTCCTCCCTCCCTCCCTCCTCATTCGTACCGTCCTTTATACCGGCGCCGCACTGGTTTTAGTTATAAAAACTCGTTACTAAAAAACAAACTGACAGCGAAGATATTAACATCATTAAGGGTTTACGTTTTGGAACCAGACAGTTCACATCTAAATTAAAACCCCGTCAGTGAAGATACCAAGATCGATCAATCAATCAATCAATCAATCAATCAATCAATCAATCAATCAATCAATCAATCAATCAATCAATCAATCAATCAATCAGTGACTACTCATCCGCATTTAGGTGACAGATTCCCTATCTGTTGTTTTCCTAGCCTTTGAAATTTATTGAACATTTCCCTTGGTAAGTTATTCCAATCCCTAATTCCCGTTTTTATAAACGAATATTTGCCCCAATTTGTCCTCTTGAATTCCAACTTTATCTTCATAATGTGATCTTTTCTACGTTTAAAGACACCACTCAAACTTAATTCGTTTACTAATGTCATTCCACGCCATATCTCCGCTGACAGCTCGGAACATACCACTTAGTCGAGCAGCTCCTCTTCTTTCTCCCAATTCTCCCAGCCCAAACTTTACAACATTTTTGTAACGCTACTCTTTTGTCGGACATCATCCAGAACAAATCGAGCTGCTTTTCTTTGGATTTTTTCCAGTTCTTGAATCAAGTAATCCTGGTGAGGGTCCCATACACTGGAACCATACTCTAGTTGGGGTCTTACCAGAGACTTACCAGAGAATGGATAATAACGGATTTACAAAGAAAATTTCAAACTTAGCTTTATCAATGAAAAATCACAATGATTGGCTAAAAGAAATCACGGAAGACACAAATGAAATTGGCATTAATGGAGAAACCATTGAAGATAGAATAAAATTCAGAATCTTAATTTACAAACACAAATTTTCTGTAAAGTCCATCCGACTAAATACAGGATGGACTGAATAACGTAAAAAGGAACACTGCGAGAGAATGAAGAGAGATTGGGAGGAGAAGAAGAAAAATCAAAAAAGTGCTAATAAGTTCAAGCGCGCTCCTTAGCTGGGCATAACGAATCAAGAATTATCATCATCATCATTGATAGGGAGGTGCTGGCCGCCCGAGGCGGTAAAGGCGTGCTCGATTCGCCCGGAAGGACGTGAGTTCGAATCCCCGTCAGGAAGTTGTAAAATTTAAGAAACGAGATTTCCACTTCCGGAGGTGCATATGGCTCTGAGGTTCACGCAGCCTACACCAAAAATGAGTACCAGGTTAATTCTTGGGGGCAAAGGCGGCCGGGCGTAGAGATGACCATTCTACCCCATCACGAGCCGAGGTTTCGAATGGTGGAAGCCTTTACCTTCCGCCCCTCCAAGGGCCTTCATGGCTTGTACGAAGATGACTTTGCTTTGCTTTTATCATTGATAGGGTGAAAATATCTTACGGGGAACACCGTATGTACTTAGGTGTTGATATAAGGAAAAATCTTCGTGGGGGTAATAACATGAACAAGGTTGTAGATAAAGGTTACAGATCTCTTCATATGGTCGTGTGGGTTTTTAGGGGTTGTAGTAAGGAAGTTGTACAGAGGAAGTGAGACGCAGAATATCGATGGGAAAGAGGGCTTTTGGGAGAGGGAAAGGTTTGCTGACAGCTAGAAGCATACCAATCAGACTTGCGAAGAGGTTTGTGAAATGTTTTGTGTGGAGTGTGGTGTCTTATGGTTCTGAAACGTGGACAGTCAGACAGAAAGAGCAAAAATATTTTGAAGGTTTTGAAATGTGGTTACGGAAAAGTGAAATGGACCGATAGAGTGAGAAATGAAGAGGTTGTGAACAGGGTAGGAGAGGAGAGGAACGTCATGATGATTATACAAAAGAGGAAAACATCTTCGATTGGTCACACATTACGTAGACATTTTCTACTGCAGAGAATCATGAACGGAAGAGTTGAAGGAAAAAGAGGGAGAGGACAAAGAAAATTTGGAATGCTGACAGATGTGAAGAAAGGAGGAAGTTACAAGCACATGAAAGAAGATACTCAGGACAGAGATAAATGGATGACATACAGTTGTTACCTGTCTAAGGACAGATTTACTTAAAGCAAAAGTAAGGGAGATGGTGTGTAAGTCTCTGTGAAGACCCCAGTTAGTGTATGGTTCCAGTGTATCGGACCCATCAGGATTACTTACTACGAGAACTGTAAAAGCTCCGAAGGGAAGCAACATGATTTGTTCCTGGTGATTTCCGACAAAAGACTAGTGTTACGAACATGTTGTAAAGTTTGGGCTGTGAAGACTTGAAAGAGAGGAGATAAGCTGCTCAACTAAACGGGATATTCCGAGCTGTCAGTGGAGAAATTGTGTGGAATGACTTTAGTAGACGAATAAACTTGAGTGGAACTTTTAAAGGCAGGAATAGATCATAACATGAAGATAATGGTGAAATGCAGTATGACAGATAGGGGCAAATATTCATTTACCAGAAGAGGAATTAAGGAATGGAATAAACCATTTTTAATCACATATCATTCCTCCTACCAATCTTCAATTTCTGGCAGTACAAGGAATCGAACCCGGTCCTCTGAGGACGGCAACTAATAGTGCTAACCGTTACACCACGGGCTGGACTTTTTAGTGATACAATCAAAACTAAAACAATAAAGCTTGCTGTTTTACGTGACTGTTTGTATCGAGATTATAGCCGCGGGATCTCCAATTCTACGATGAAAGCTGACCAGGGGGACGTGGCATTTTATTTCAGCGGTCCCACGTACCTTGGCCGGAAGTACAATATTCTCCTCCGGCAAGAACATATTAACAGAAATAATTTCCATCCCCGTCCGGCTCCATGGCCAAATGGTTAGCGTGCTGGCCTTTGGTCACAGGGGTCCCGGGTTCGATTTCCGGCGGGGTCGGGAATTTTAACCTTAATTGGTTAATTTCGCTGGCACGGGGGCTGGGTGTATGTGCCGTCTTCATTATCATTTCATCCTCATCACAACGCGCAGGTCGCCTACGGGAGTCAAATCAAAAGACCTGCATCTGGCGAGCCGAACTTGTCCTCGGACACTCCCGGCACTAAAAGCCATACGCCATTTCATTTCTATTTTTACTTCCATCCCCGGAATTATTTACGAAATAATTGAGTTCTGTCTCCCGACATCTGCGAACGGTCTATAATATTCATCAAACGCCCCGTCTAGTGTTCCCTACTGAAGCAATAGTTTCTTACGTGTTCCAATGCTTGCAGAAGTAGCTATTATTGGTGCTATTGATTTGGAATATTATGCATAGTAAAATTATATTTTGATGAATATTATAGCCCTAGTTCGGCTCAATGAGCAGCCCTCCAGCTAAGGAAGGTAAAAGAGTGTGTGCTCTGACGGAAGGTATAGCCTAGCGGCTGCACGCACGGCTCTCATTTACAAATAATGAAAAGGGGCGTATTTAAACAGATTGAAACTTTTAACAGTTTTACCCCCTGTGGGAGGGGGACGCAGACGTGGAATACACCCACGGTATCCCCTGCCTGTCGTAAGAGGCGACTGTGGCGACCAAGGGATGATGACATTAGAACCATGAGAATACTTGTGATTAGTACCATTACGTGCGGAACACCATGAGTCGATACTGCTTGCGACTAGTACCACCTTGCGAGGAAAACCATGGGGCTACATTACATAGGAGCGGTACAATTATGCGAGAAACTCTACAGGTCTAGGCATTGTTTGTGATAATGGCCATCGTGTGTATCCACTGGTCGGTTCCACTATGTTCACAACGTGTCTGCGTTACCTATGAGTAGTATCACGTTGCCCGTGATTAGTAAGTTACCACTATGTGAGTACATTTGTGTGTTGCCATTTGCTGATGGATGCAGTATCCGTCTCTTGGCACAGGCCAGAGCAAAGTTTAGCTTCCACCGAAGTCCCAGTCTCATCCATGGCTGTGACCATATGGAAGTTACTGGGGTGCGGGTGGTGTTGAGTAATGACATTTGAAGCACAGCTAGTGTCTGAGTGTTATTAAAGGTGTTGCTCATAGGATCAGTCGTGCTGCTGTGGCACCTTCTGGTCAATGGCAAACTACCTGACTCTTCGTCGTGCCTAGTACGCCTCATTTGGGCTCTGCCATGGGTTTTTGCTGTTTCCCTATAACTGCATAGCTTTTGTTGGTCCTGTTTGAGGATTCAACCAGCCTATGGGCTGATGACCTAACAGAGAGGCATGCGAGTATAACCATGGGTTTGTGTTGCCTGTGGGCGTTGCCATAATGTGTGATACACCGTGGGTCTGCATTGCTTGTGAGTTGTACCCGTACGTGCGAAACGCCATGGGGTTGTGTTACCTGTGAGTGGTGCCATTGTGTGCGACATACCATGGGTCTATATTATCTGTGATTAGTCCCACCATGCGAGAAACACCATGAGTCTACGTTACCTGTGATTAGTATCACTATAGGAGGAACACTATGGGTCTGCTTTACCAGTGATTAGTACCATTATGAAGGGCCGGTGAGCTGGATTTTGGACCCCTTTAGATAATGAGTATCATCCCAGTAATTACTGTAAAGCATTGTGTATTGGATCCTCTGATTGTTTTTGTTTCACGATCATATTTCCATCATCATTCGTTTTATATTCTAGGTGTAGTTTTAATTTTCGTTTCGTTCACCTCGTACAATTAGGGGCTGATGACCTAGCTGTTAGGCCCCTTTAATAAAAAACAATATCATCATCATCATCATCATCATCGTCGTCATTTTTAATAGTTTTATTGGGGCTAGTGTCTCTTTCTATTCAGTGCATTAGATAATGGTGAGGAAACACAATTTATTTGTATACAAACGCCGTGTGCGAAGTAAATACGTTTAATTATATCAACTCCATTAGGTTTTGTGTAATGAACAAATTCAGTTATTTTGCCATGTGATAATTAAATACTCCCTTGACTACTACCTGCACTCATAGAAATAGTGTAGGTTAATATAAACGCTTGTTTAGGAGTACAGCATAAACAATGAACGACAAACTAACTGTACCGTTGTATTGCGTAAACATAAAGTACTCAGGTACATTGCTGTGGCTTTGCTTGCGCCTTGACTCCGCATATCGCCATCTAGTCTTTACAGCACTAACTATTAGAAGTTACCAGCTCAGTTCTCTCGGCCCTTTTCGCGCACAGGCTGTTAGCTCAAAGAGTGCGATTCTCTCATTGCCCATTTATGGTCTGGTGTAATATAAATGTTTAGCGCTAGGACTAAACATTAACTTCAAATGACGAGCTTATGATTGAGGTGTTTGATAAATGGGAAAACACAGCATTTCTTTATAATTAAAAGTTTGTTTCTTAAACCCGCTGTACGAAAGAAATGAAATTTCACATTGAAAGTGCTGTGAAAAATAAAGAACACCTTAAAAATGAAAATAAAATTACGTACGGCATAACTAGGTCAAAATGGCGCTGATATTGCAGGCAAAAAGAACTAATTGAAAAAGAAAGCAATGTCAGTCGGTCACCACTGATTTGCACTTTGGTCAGTCACCCAGGTGGCTTATTCTTTATCTGTTTTTATACCTAGTCTTTACCTGAATAATTGCAAAGAATTTGGGAACATTGAACGTCTCCCGTAGTAAATTATTTCAATCCGTAACACCTCTTCCTATAAACGAAATTGAACGTCTCCCGTAGTAAATTATTTCAATCCGTAACTCCTCTTCCTATAAACGAAAAACGTATCTGCTCCAATTTGTCCTCTCGAATTCTAACTCTTATCTTCATATTGTGATCTTTCCTACTTTTGAAAGAAACATAATATAGGAGTGAAAGTACATGTTCCTTGGCATGAATTGTGCTTTCAAATTAAAAATGCGCTTTACAAGGTAAACTTAGTGCTGATTCGAATGTATACATCGAAGCGAATATATCTAAATATTTCTTGAGTGGACTTGAGTGGAATATTTTAGATCCTATTAATATTTTAGTAGCACCGGGTGAGTTGGCCGTGCGGTTAGGGGCGCACAGCTGTGAGCTTGCACCCGGGAGATATTAGGTTCGAACCCCACTGTCGGCAGCCCTGAAGATGGTTTTTCCGTGGTTTCCCATTTTCACACCAGGCAAATGCTGGGGCTGTACCTTAATTAAGGCCACGGCCGTTTCTTCCCCAGTCCTAGACCTTTCCTGTCCTATCGTTGCCATAAGACTTATCTGTGTTGGTGCGATGTAAAGCCAATTGCAAAAAAAAAAAAATAGCAAAAACTGTTTTATACTAACATGAAGTTTGTTAACACTCCTTGACATGTCGTTTAAATGTCTGTACATTGCAAGTTCAGTGACTGGCTGGTGATATTTTAGCAACAAAAAAATACGCGAACGCCGAAATTGATCTCATAGCTTTAGAATTACCTGGCAGCCATAGTAACCAGTATTCGTTCGGATGGGTTGGATGTACCTAACAATAATTAAACTAGCTTGGAGCAGTGCGGAATTTACCCAATGTGGCTGTACGGACATTAGTGAGCTTCATTGTTTTCTGTCTGCTTTGCATCACAAAGAACAAATGTTCCAAATTGACGAGAGAACACGGATTGTGGTAACGTCGTCAGAATGACGTCGGTAATATATTCCGTGACACTAACTGTAAATAAACCGTACTGGATGAGATTGTTACTGCAATTGTGTAAACATAGGAGCTCTATGCCTGTGTAGTTTTATTGGATTTTTTAAATGACGAGATCTTGAATTTAGGAGTCCATTCGATTTATGGATCATAAAGCACGTAACTTTCTATAACTACTGTAAAAACAACTTACTATGCACGTAAAGAATCCGTATGAAATATAGAAGAAGTTTGAAAAGGACATAATAGTCTGTGAGGAAAACTTGTACTGTATAATGTTAGAAACTAATTTTTTCGTTTCTAGATATTTCATAGTTTATTTTCCTTTCTTCTTTTTCATCATTTAATCCTCTTCTAAAACTTATGGCACACTTCTTGACACAATCATTGACCGGCCGAAAATGTTATAGTACACTTCCTACATAATAAGTGATCGGCTGAAAATGTCACCGAGCTCGATAGCTCCAGTCGCTTAAGTGCGACCAGTATCCAGTATTCGGGAGATAGTAGGTTCGAACCCCACTGTCAGCAGCCCTGAAAATGGTTTTCCGTTGTTTCCCATTTTTACACCAGGCAAATGCTGGGGCTGTACCTTAATTAAGGCCACGGCCGCTTCCTTCCCACTCCTAGCCCTTCCCTGTCCCATCGTCGCCATAAGACCTATCAGTGTCGGTGCGACGTAAAGCAACTAGCAAAAAAAAAAAAAAAAGCTAAGTTCTTGAGTACAAGCTCACCCGAATGGAAGCAGCACTTTACCAAAGAGATATAGCGGCTAGTGTAATATACGGTGGTTTGTCGACACTTTGCTAATAGAAAGGTATACTTCTATGCTTTCAGAACGAGTTTAAACAATAATATACGATACAAATTGCCCTAAACACTGCTTATCACCTTCATGAAATAATTAAAAATAATTTCGTGTGGCTATTACTAGCTGATTGCAGACCCTCCGAGGAGGGTGGGCGGCATCTGCCAAGTATAGGTAACTGCGTGTTAGTGTGGTGGAGGATAGTGTTATGTGTGGTGTGTGAGTTGCAGGGGTGTTGGGGACATCACAAACACCCAGCCCCCGGGCCATTGGAATTAACCAATTAAGGTTAAAATCCCCGACCCGGCCGGGAATCGAACCCGGGACCCTCTGAACCGAAGGCCAGTACGCTGACCATTCAGCCAACGAGTCGGACATGAAATAATTGGTAAAGTACATAGTGGAAAAAATTCATTTTCGAGAGCAAGACAAATAGACGAAGTTTACCAAGTCGGATGCTGGTACAAGAGTCCGCTAAGTCTTAATTTAAGAGGATAATAATAATAATAATAATAATAATAATAATAATAATAATAATAATAATAATAATAATAATATTGGTTTACATCGCACTAACTATTTTTACGGTTTACGAAGACACATATCTTGGCTTTCCTGACCGGGAATAGCTCATGTTCATTTTGGTAAGAAAACTTAAAAAAACTGGGCTTAATAACCTACAAATTGAAAATAATAATGTGTTTAGCGCAGTGGCTTAGCTGATGGGTTACCCCGTCGTCGGACTAGGTTCGAATCTCGGTGGATCCCGCGTTGGCACTTCCATTTGAAAAATCATGAAACGTCAGGAAAGGCATCCGGTCTTCGAACACGGACCAAAACCCAGAATGAATGAGGGTAGCTCCATCGACCATAGAAACACCTGAGATAAGCAGCATGAATTGTTATTTCAGAATATCGATGACGGCGATGTCAAGAAAGAAAAAAAGTCATGAAGGTCATGAATCGAGTGAGAATAGAATTCCCTTAATCGTTGAATATGTGTGGGGGTAGTATGGAAGGCTATATTTCAGGTCAGGAAACAATAGAAGTTTACCGGGGGCCCGGGAAGAATAGTAAAGATAAAAGATGAACAATTATGTGGAAGTGTTCATCATTCACCTTCCACGTCGTTCTGGAGAGGTACATTTATGAATGGTTTGACTGCAATTTTCATTTTGTGTGTTTGTAATTCATTTGTTCTGCTTTCTCTTTTCCAATAATATGAACCTAAGAGTGTGCGCGACTCTTTAGGAGACTGGGCGTTAACTAATCTGCGGGATGATGGTTACTAATGATGCAGCATTTGATCTTCTCCGTCTGTTTGACTCGCTGAAAGCCCAGTGTCAGTACTTCTATAGCTGTTTGGTTTCAAAAAACTCTCTCTGCTTTTATGATGAAGTAATCCCACAATCCATCTCGTACCTGTGTAGCTTACTATAGTACTAGGGATGTATGCATGTGTTCTAATATTCGTGCTGGGTTAAAAATATCTGCCAGAAGATTTATGTTTTACAATTTATGGAACTCGTTAGAGCGGCTTTAATTTTGTGTGGCAGGGGTGATGGAATAACCCCCTCTCCGATGTCCGCCATGCTAGTTCTATATCAGGCCCGTCCGTCATGTCCATTGCAGTACTCCAAAACTAGAGCCGTCCTGTTGCAAGAAATGAGTGATTGGTGGAGCGATTGAATGATGACGTGTTTTCTCCTCTCTAGGTCTGTACGGTACGCGCGATTTGTGTATGATGGAATAGAGGAACTTCATGATGATTGATGGGGCCCATTATATCGTTACATGTGATGAGTCTTTTTGAAATAAACATATCTAGTTCGTTATGCTCCGTTTATTCACAAACTATCTTCTTTCCACTTAAAATCTTAATTCTTGTCCGAATATTTTTTTTATATCTGTAATGTTAGAGATTGTGCTGTTGTTCTTGTTTAAACTTATATCTGTTTTTAGTATAACTTCTTTTAAGACTTTTGCATTGCCGTAATTCTGTAGTAGGTCTTTCACGTGCCGATAAATGTATCGACCCCAGGCTGATGTATCTGTTATTATATTATCGTTATAGGATATCAACCTGCTGGTGTAAGGCACCATTAGAAACGACTATTTATATCAACTGTCTAACATCACATAACGCATTGGACAACGAACCTAACCGCTTTAATAATTTAATTTCGTATGGCTATTTCTAGCCGAGTGCAGCCCTTGTAAGGCAGACCCTCCGATGAGGGTGGGCGGCATCTGCCATGTGTAGGTAACTGCGTGTTATTGTGGTGGAGGATAGTGTTATGTGTGGTGTATGAGTTGCAGGGATGTTGGGGACAGCACAAACACCCAGCCCCCGGGCCAATGGAATTAACCAATGAAGATTAAAATCCCCGACCCGGCCGGGAATCGAACCCGGGACCCTCTGAACCGAAGGCCAATACGCTGACCATTCAGCCAACGAGTCGGACACCTAACCGCTAAGAGATCACTATACAGGTCGACGAACTGATACCAAGGCATTGACCTGCATTCCAAGACTATCCCACTAGCAATGCAGGAATGTTTACTAAAGCACTAAAGAAATCATGGAAAGAACAGGAAATGTGGCAAGATATCATCAGTGTTCCTAATAAATCACCAATAAAAAACAAATAATAAACACCGGACAATAAATACTAGTATACTACTTCCAGATTAATCTTCCTGCTAGTAGTATATCATTAGGCTAGGGACATTTGACCATCTAGGTAGAGATAAGTGCCTTAAAACTCTCTACAGTGGGTCACTTTAATATTCGGACAACACAGATAATGGAATGTTTCCTTACATAATTCGTTCGTAAACAAATGTGTATACAACAAATATACGTCCAACAATTCGTGAGTATTTAGCGCACGTATCACAACAAGATTAAATGTCAGGCGAATTGGTGAAGTGTTCTGATAGTGATAGAAAAGGAAATAATGAGATACTACAGATCATTTTAATATTCGGACACGTCATCGTTACTCCATTTGTACGTGACTACCTGACCCAGTTGCGGCAACGGAGAAACGTAAGGGGTAGGATACGTATCCCTGAACTTCACTGCAGTGAGCAGCGCTGTACAGAACGACAGGGATTAGTCTGTACGTACAATGGGGCGCAAAGGCAGAAACACAACGTTTGAACAGCGCCAACTGGTTATTTTCCACAATGCAAACGGACGCAGTTGCAGAGATATTGCGCGAATGTTGTGTATGAGTAAGAGTACTGTCAATGACAGAGGACAGGATTGCGTCTATACCGCAAACGGGTCAACCGAGAAAGCTAACTGATCGTGAAGAAAGACTTCTCTTAAGAAAAATAGGAAACAATCCTAAACTGAGTGCGCCACAACTTGCACGGGAATTAGAAGAGGAAGCTGGTAAATCAGTGCTTCCTGAAACTGTGCGCAGGACTCTTCAACAGGCCGGATTTAATGGGAGGGTGTCGAGGAAAAAGCCACTTATCAGTGAAGTGAACCGAAGGAAATGATTGAAGTTTGCCTTGCAATATGTACACAGGGACACAGAATGGTTGAAACATGTGTTATTTTGTGATGAGAGCAAATTTAATATTTATGGATCGAATGGGAGGAGAATGATTTGGCGCAAACCAAATGACGAATTAAAACCGAAACATTTGCAACCAACTGTCAAACATGGAGGCGGGAATGCAATGGTATGGGCGTGCTTTTCGTCTGCTGGAGTGGGTGAAATGTCATTTATTGAACATACAATGGACCATAAACAGTATTTAGCCATCCTGAAGCAGAATTTACACCAAATTGCTACAAAGCTTGGGATCGGGGACACATTTCATTTCTATCAAGATAATGATCTCAAGCATAAAGTGTGGAATGTCCGAATGTGGCTGTTGTTCAACTGCCCAAAGGTGCTTGAAACTCCACCCCAGAGCGCGGATCTTAATCCCATTGAGAATTTATGGAGTGAACTTGACAAGAGAGGGAGGAAGTCCAAAATAACGTCAAAGAAGGAACTGCAACGAAGACTGCTACGAGAATGGGCTAATATTAGCCCTAAGGCACGAAAAGGTTAGTTTGTTCTATGCTACAACGACTGAAAGCCGTCATAAAACAACGTGGCAATGCCACCATGTACTAGATTGTTTTGAGTTCCATGTTACGCTACAGTTTCGGTCGTTATGATCCTTGTGTCCGAATATTAAAGTGCTTTTGTTATGTGATAAGGTGACGATTGATTTTTTATCTACAAGTCATTTTTGTTCTGATACACTTGTATTATTGTGTAATCATATTGGAAACATTGGTGTTTTGTATTATCAAACTCTCCTTTCTGTATGCTCAAGAAAATACAAATATAATGTTCAGTTTGTCACATGCCATCCGGTGTCCGAATATTAAGGTGATTCACTGTATATAGGAATCTCCTGTTTAATAACACTAATGTCCTGACAACTTATAATTATTCGTTCCTCCTATAAGCATCTCATTATCTTCTAAACTATCTGCAGTCATTAAGCCTAGTTGTTATCTGCATTTACTTTTCCTTCGCAGGAGACTGGCATGAGTTAACTGTCATATGACCTAAAAGAAACTACTTCAAATATTATGTTCTTAACCTGAAAAAAATCATGGCTATTCCTAAGCTAAATAAACAAGTTATTGTATTTCACAGACATGAACTGAGAAAACCAAGCTACCTCATTAATTTTATCCTCACACAGAACTGACATCAACATTTCGTCTTATTCTTGTAATTATTATTATTATTATTATTATTATTATTATTATTATTATTATTATTATTATTATTATTATTATTATTAGCCTATGAACCCGTTCTTCGGACGGGAATTGGTAATCGATTTCACGACTCCTTTATGAATTTATGCGAAGTTACAAGCCTGTATTTAAACGTTTAATAGGACATGCTAAACTGATATTCTTGTACGAAAGCAAGTGGCAGTAACGTGAAGTATGGTAAAGCCGAAAAATGTGGAGACAGAATGGGGCAGATCACAGAGTTTATTGACCGGTACAGTTCCTGGTTCGAAGTTGTGCGTAATTCTTCCTACTTCTCGGTTGCTTGTTGTTGTTCATCTGAAACCGGAAGTGGCACTGTGGCTGAAGACCAGGGCCTCTTAGGGTGCATGCACCTGGTACATGCACTGTGCACAGTGCAAAAGACGACTTCGCTTGGTTGACCAGAGTGCAGAGCCCCACTCCTCGATTTGGAGCAATAGCGCTCTCTCTCTCTTTCCCCACGCCTGTCTCGCTCGCTCCGCCTGTCTCCGTCTTCCTCACTTGCTCCGTAGCGCTCCAAATCCGAGTCGAGTTGAGCCGATCTTAGCCGAGTAGCCCAGAGACGAAGCGTTGGTCCGAGCCGAGCCGAGGGGGACCGATGCACTGCGCACAGGAACTCTGCGTCTCATTTTGCTCGCGTGAGATTTTGGGCGTTTGAGAGGTCCTGCTGAAGACTCACGAAACCAATCGTTGACGACAACCTCTCTTATTATCTGTTCTATCGAAAAGAGTGAACTGGCTCTATAGTTAAAACCTTTAATCCAACTTGAAATAACATGGCAGCCTGTAAAACAGTCCGTTAATGATATCTTCCTCGTTATCCTCCTATCGAAAAACATTTTCAGAAATTAATTTCCATTAAGGCTGGTAGTTTCCATTAAGGTGTGTATTTTGTGGGAGGGTAAAATCACTGTTTGGACTTTCTCAAAACCCCCAAACCATTCCGCGATTTAGAAATAATATTCGACTTAATACCTACCCAAGGACAGATATAAAGTTAGGTAGAGATATATAGAGTAGAGTGCAAAGTAGTTTCGAACAGACAAATCGACAAAAAGCTTTAAAAAAAGTCCGCTCGAACTTAGGCTGAAAAACGATCCGTTAACGATATCTCCCTTATTAATCCTCGTATCGAAGTGATGCACATGAGAAAAAAAGTTTTAAAAATTAATTTCTATTAAAGCAGGTAGATTTCCGTTAAGTTTGATTATGTGTATTTTGTGGGAGTGCAAAATCACGGTTTCGGTTTCATATAAACCTCCAGTCAGTTCATGGATTTAGAAACAGTATTGGCGCTAAAACCTACCCAAGGACAGGTGGATTCTAAATATGAAGTTTGGTAGAAATATATCCAGTAGTTTTTAAGTCATAAGAACTCACAAACAAACAGGACGACAGGCAGACACCAAAGCTAAAAAGTATGCAGATGGTCATTATTATTCCTGAAACGAACAACTGAATGAAAATTTCGCCAAAATAATCTGTGTAGTCTACAGATACACTGTCGTTACGATTGTGTTTATATAGATTATGATTATTATTTCAACTTTTCCTGGCATAGATATGTCAGTCAACATGTATTTCTGATTTCCAATATGCCTACATACTACAGAAACATACCTAAAAGTTACGTGAATAAAAGCACTCATGTTCAAAAAAAAAATTTAAGCCTTCCGTGTCACGTTGCATAGAAACTCATTAATTTTAGGAGGGGACATACCTTTTAGATTTGTCAAGAGAACTCTGCTGGATCTAGTCCAAGTTTGTCTTGTTACACATTATGATAACTTTTTGCACATACGACTTGGATAGAAAAAAATACACTGCCCTAGTTCTGTGACAACACACAATTATTTACACTTCCAGATACAAATGTGATCCTTATGGTCAAGACAAAAGAAAGACACTATAAAACTTTGCTTTAAGTAGATTCTCATCTTCACATGCAATCCTAATCATGCGTGGTAATGGTCGCGAGTTGCGTCCTGGACGATATGGCACGATTCGCTTGTAACTTTAAACACGTGAAACGTAGAACAACGCGCAATTACTGTTAGAGCTGTTCATACTACATCACTGTTGACCAAAAATATGGCTTCCGATTGAGATAGCTGAATAAAATTCAGGAAACTCAATCGTAAAAAATTACCAGTGTTTCGCCCCAGTGTGGCATGGGGTCATCAGTTGGACACCGCACCTTCCAAGACACTGGTCGGCTAGCACGCCGGTAGCGACACTGCTACTACTACTACTACTACTACTACTACTACTACTACTACTACTACTAAAACGTTTTCATTCCTCCCCTGAAGGGGGAGGCGGGCCTCTCAGACGGTGACGTCGTCTCTCAGGCCGGGAGATTTGTTACGGTGAAGGAGATGCTCGGAGAAGGTGGAGGGTTGGCGGCTTGTGGCCTATACTAGGAACTGTTCCGGCATTCGCTTTAGTGCAGGAGAACAGAAAACCACGGAAAACCATTCTCAGGACAGCCGACGGTTGGGTCCAGCCGTGAGGTCCAGCCAAATACTTTCCTGTCCCGTCTCCCGAATGCAGAGGCGTACAGCCACGGTAGAGCCGTGGCCATCCCTCCTCTGCTCGGTTGCCGGTCAGAGTGGAGAGCTGTTGGACCACGGACCAGCCGTGGCGATTTATGGGCCGAGACCCACTTTTCATCTACCGACCACACCACTGCAAACTATACATCTGATAAGCACAATGCAGTGACAACGTACTGGGGGAGAATTGCATCTCCACTTGCTGTATATGCCCTCCGGGGCTAGCATGACCAAAAATGTGGCTTTTGATTGAGATAGCTAAATAAAATTCAGGAAACTCAATCGTTAGAAATTACCAGTGTTTCGCCCCAGTGTGGCATGGCTAGCCGGCCAGTGTCTTGGGATGGTGCGGTATCCAACTGATGAGCCCCATGCCGCACTGGGGCGAAACACTGGTAATTTTAAACGATTGAGTTTCCTGAATGTAATAGATCACTGTTAGTCGCAATACTGTTTGCGCCGACAAGTGTGCAGTCATGAAGACTTAATATACCCCTTCAACTTGCTTGTAGAAATTTTCGAAGTATAGGAGAGACTCAGAAGGAAAAATTGTGAAGTCCAATGGACTCCTCCGCTACCCGCACCGGCTTAGTTACTGCCTTACTACCTCGCTGAGAATAAACATCGCCTTGGGGTTGGAGAGGATTTACATGCATACACGGTTCACGCTAAAAATACTGTGATGCAGTATGATGTTGGATCACTTCCAATCAAGTCAGACTACAAGGATTTGAGACCTCTTCACATAACACTTGTTGAAAATCCACAGCCTGTTTCCAGTCATTCGACCGAGTCAGGAATGGAATAAATGGAGCCCCCATCTAGCGACGAGGATAGGAAATGTGCCGGCTGCTGAAGCCTGTCACACTCCTTTGGGGCAATGATTAATACATGACTAATAAAATGAGCTGATAATGGAGAGTGTTGCTGGAATGAAAGATGACAGGGATAACCGGAGTACCCTGAGAAAAACCTGTCCTGCCTCCGCTTTGTTCAGCACAAATCTCACATGGAGTGACCAGGATGTGAACAACGGCATTCAGCGGTGAGAGGCCAGCGCGCTGCCGCCTGAGCCACAGAGGCTAATACATTACACTTGTTAATTATGTTAATTCCAGATGAGAAAGCCATTAGTTCCTAAAACAGAATTGATTTTTCCATGCACTCCACACTTTGGGACACTGTTAATCTCTCATAAGCCTTCCTTACACCCCGCTCGTCTGTTGATGGGTATAAATTTGAATCTCCAGGCAGAGATCGACGATTTGGAGCATGGATAGAAATGCCATATGGAGCGGTGTATTGAGGTTAAATGCAATGTTGATAGGATGAAATACAATTATTAATGAGATGAAATCCAGCTTTACTCCACTGATGCAGTATGCCTCAGAAAGTGAAGTATTTGAAGAATTGAGAGCTTTGTGTAACAAGTTTATGCAGTATATATACTGACTGTAAAATGATGACTCACCGCAAATAACAGAGAACGTTTTGGAAGTTCTTTCTTATTTCTATAGTTGGGCTGGACAAATTAGAAACAGTTCTAGCAGCCAGTGAAATTTCTTAGGCGCCAGAAAATGGAAATCCACACAGTCATACGACCGGGTTAGGAATGGAATGCATGAAACCCCCATCTAACGGCGAGGATAGGAATTGTGCCGGCTGCCGAAGCCTGTCGCATTCCTCTGGGGCAATGATTAATGACTGACAGATGAAATGAAATGATATTGGAGAGTGTCGGTGAAATGAAAGATGACAGGGAAAACCGGAGTACCAGGAGAAAAACCTGTTCCGTCTCCGCTTTGTCCAGCACAAATCTCACATGGAGAGACCTGGATTTGAACCACGGTATCCAGCAGTGAGAGGCCGGCGCGCTGCCGCCTGATCCACGGAGGCTTCCGTTGATAGTGTTGAAGGAAATTCAATTTTCTGATTGCATGGTCTTCGAAACAACCCATTCTACCAAGAAATGGTAACTTGAACAAAACCTCCTAGTTGTCGATGGTACAGATACAACATTCCCTGGCATGTAATAAAAGAAAACCAATGATAAGATCGTGTCTGACAGTTTTGACACATTTTTCGAAATACCGTATGATCGTATTTGCATTCTAAGGACTAATTAAGTTATATTATTATAATGGTAAATAATGTTATGTGTTTAACGTTCCTTCATCTACTGTATTATCGGTTAAGAGACACGAAATGCTGAAATTTCGCCCTGGAATACGATTCTGGGTCTCTCGCATTTAAGCACTCTTAAATGATAGCCAACTACGCTGGAAAACGAATCCGCTAATTGTAGTAAAGTAGGCGAGTGTCTAATTAGCTACGTTACGCTGCTAACCTTCGTTGAATATTCTAAAAATTTATAAAAAAACAAAATAACATTAGTTCAGTTGTAATTTGCCTGGTGTGATACAACTCTTCTTTTTCTCTTTTATGATTCCTCGTTGTTGTTAGCCACAAACGCCTACAGAAAGTTATTGTACCTGATTTTTCTCCCGTGGATTTTTATATTTTTTGAAGAATTCAAGAATTCGATCCAGAAAGGGCATGAATTAACTAAATTTTACAGGAGAGAAAAAAAGATATTTGAATGCTTGGTGGTCGTGATGATGCCTTTGTCCTTGAATGTACTCTGTCGTGTAATATGAATATGTACATGTCGACACTGCAATACTTTTCTTCTTCTTACCGGGCGAGTTGGCCGTGCGGTTAGAGGCTGTGAGCTTGCATCCGGGAGATAGTGGGTTCGAATCCCACTGTCGATAACTCTGAAGATGTTTTTTCGTGGTTTCCCATTTTCACAAGAGACAAATGCTGGGGCTGTACCCTAATTAAGACCACATCCGTTTCTTTCCAACTCTTAGGCCTTTCCTATCCCATCGGCGCCTAAGACCTATCTGTGTCGGTGCAACGTAATAATAATAATAATAATAATAATAATAATAATAATAATAATAATAATAATAATAATAATAATAATCTTGTAATGTTGACTATCACACTTCACGCAGAGTCGGATTCGCCGTTATGTGCGTTTGGTAGTGTGTGTAGTGTAGTTGTAAGTATTTGGGCTCTTTTAATTCCCATTCAACTTGTTATTGGGGTGACTATGATTTTGTAAAACTGTAAATTTCAGTCCCTTCGTTTGGAACTTAATAGTTTCACCATCTGGTAAGCCTCTGTAGAATAGGCTTAGCCTCTATTCTATAAATTCGGGCCATAAGCCCATATAGGGTCTTAGGTGTATTTAAAAAAGGAGTACAAATGTTTCGCCTCCTAGTATTTTGTTTATGGCCGTTTTCTTAAACTTTTATTTTGACCACTACGGCCGTTTAGAATGGGCACTTACTGCCTCTCTCTACCTTTCTTACTACTCATATAGTACCGGGCGAGCTGGCCGTGCGCGTAGAGGCGCGCGGCTGTGAGCTTGCATCCGGGAGATAGAAGGTTCGAATCCCACTGTCGGCAGCCTTGAAGATGGTTTTCCGTGGTTTCCCATTTTCACACCAGGCAAATGCTGGGGCTGTACCTTCATTAAGGCCACGGCCGATTCCTTCCAACTCCTAGGCCTATCCTCTCCCGTCGTCGCCATAAGACCTATCTGTGTCGGTGCGACGTAAAGCCCCTAGCAAAAAAAAAAAACAACTCATATTGTATTGTGGATCAGACTGTCGAGCAGTTCCCAAGGACCTGGTGAAAGGTACTACTCCAGCATTTTTCTGGAGAAGGTAAATTACACTGGTATAATACAATACTTGGAGCTGGGTTCTGCATCCGTACTAGAGTGGTCATAACCATTTTTTTTTCCGCGGGGAGAGAGGGACAGTCTACCTGCTTGCATAAGCGTGACTACGCTCATTTTGTAAGGCATCGTGCTGGCGTGTGGTCAGACTTATGGTGTGTTGGTTATGAACCCTCAGGCTATGTTTTCCGTTTAGGCAGGACCCTGCTGTCACCATAGCATAGCGGTGTGTTCGGCACCAGCTGTTTACCCTTCATTATTAAATAATTTTATTTGTACTTTTCAATGTGCGATGTATCAGAAACGAATTTCTGTGGATATATTAGTAATGGCTCGTCCTACTAGAAAGTAATGAAAGGTTTTAAAATATTTTCCACCACAGATTTTGTTATGTGCATTTTATTTCAAATAATCAGCCCATGTGGAAATATCTTCAAAAATATTTAGATGCCCATCTAATGTTCTCCCTTAGTTGGGAATATTGTAATAATGTGTAGTTTTATTTTCATTTCAATGTGCTTTCTATTCAAATACCAATTTGCTTGGCAGTCACTCCAGTGCATTTCCCGTGACGCTTCCACAAACAAACAAACAAACAAACAAACAAACAAACAAACAAACAAAAAGTTACGGAAGAACGTACGTAAGTTACAAGTGATGTGAAATGCGAGATTAAACGAAGTAATAGCCGAATATTTAAACCGTGCAAAAAAGAAAGACGAAAGTGTGTTTCAGCCCTGATGATTATTTCAAGATTGTTCGCAATTTGTCAACATATTCTGCAGATGTTATTGGAAATATTCTGGACTGCAAATTACTAGAGGTTTAGATTTATTGTACCCGTTTGGTTTTATATCTTCTTACCTACGAGTTAATTTGCGCTGGCACATTTCGTAACACTGGTGTTATATAGAACAGTTACTGAAACAATGTTCCATGAAGAGCCTTTCATACGACCATTTCATTCGTATTTGTGCGAACGTTGCATGTTTGTCTTTGCAGCTCCTCTTTTGACCATGGTAGTGAAGGTATAAATTGAACCACAAGTAAAAATTCAGAAATTAAACTGGGACATATCCCTGCATTGTGTCTTTATATCGCAGTACATTAAAACTTCACCAGTTCCTGTAATTATCAGATAAAGATCTTCATAACGTTTGAAAAGACAATACTGTTCCTATTTTCTGCACACAAGAGGCGTCTGGTGAGAGTAGTTCCTGATTAAATCTCGTAACGACATCGTTTGGCGCGGACCGGTGTGCAACTGGAGGCTGTTTGTGGTCTCGCCCAAGCAGTTGATACTTCCCAGTTAAAAGCCACACCCTTAGAGAACAGTGTCTCCCAGAGAATCAAATGAGAACTTCACTCAGCCTATTAAAGAGGCAATGGCTCAGACCTGGGCTACTCCAAATTTCCTCCAGCCTGTACTTACCTGCGAGAGCCCGTCAGTGAGAACAGACGACTTGCAGTGGGAGAAGGAATTAAGAAGGAATTTAGCATTCCTTGAACATTTCCGTTCGATTGTGATATTTATTAGTAAAAATACTTGAAAATTATACTTGTCTGTTTATTTGGTTATTTATTGTCTAACGGAGTTGCCTTTTATTCGCAGGAGAGTTTTCGGTTTACAAAGGCTTTCTTTTTATACAATTTTTCTTTACGTCTCACCGACACAGATAGGTCTTATGGCGAGGATGGGATAGGAAAGGCCTAGGAGTGGGAAGGAAGTGGCCGTGGCCTTAATTGAGGTACAGTGCCTGGTAAAATGAAATGGCGTATGGCTTTTAGTGCCGGGAGATCCCAGGACGGGTTCGGCTCGCCAGGTTCAGGTTTTTTTATTTGTCTCCCGTAGGCGACATGCGCGTCGTGATGAGGATGAAATGCTGACGAGGACAACACATACACCCAGCCCCCGTGCCAGGGAAATTAACCAATGATGGTTGAAATTCCCGACCCTGCCGGGAATCGAACCTGGGACCGCTGTGACCAAAGGTCAGCACGCTAACCATTTAGCCATGGAGCCGGACACAGTGCCTGGTGTGAAAATGGGGAACAATGGAAAACCATTTTCAGGGCTGCCGACAGTAGGGTTGAACCCACTATCTCCCGAATGCAAGCTCACAGCTGTCCGTCCCTAACCGCATGGCCAACTCGCTCGTTGGATAACAAAGACTTCGTTTTCATTTTACATGTTAGGTGAGACAAAAATAATATGTCTTCTTGTTCTTAGGATATACAGAGGAACACCGCGAGGAGATGCCCATAATTTCTGTCTCTTGTAGGGTTTTGTTTTATTTCACACGGTACCAAGTTTTAAGGCTGTCTTCGACCCATCAATCTGCATACAAATTAACTGTTATACCAGTCAGTAACGCCTCGCTCCGAAAATCGCCCTACTTTGTGTTTTTATACCCTTGATTTTACCCTTTAGTATTGTTTTCAAAAATATTTCTCAGCTGTCACCAGATTTCATTTTCATCGATTTGGTGGTTCCTGATATACCGTGAGGAATGGATAAGTATGTGTGTGTGTGTGTGAGAGAGAGAGAGAGAGAGATTTCTTAATATAACTTTTATTTATGTATTTATTTAATTTTAAAAGAACGCTTGGAGTATGTGGTGTATTTCATTTACCTTATAAAATGCAATTTGAATTGTAGTTATTTTAAAGAAAGTTTTCAGAGAGATGTTTTAGTAGCGATTTACCATCGTTTTCCTTATTCCTGGTTGAATACAGAGGGATGGAAAGGATCATGTTTATTCAGCTCAGCAATGACAATAATAATTAGACAATGCATATTAATTAAACATTGCAGTAAGAAATGGGGAAAAGTAGAGAAATCGATGTCACACTTTGGTACATTATTATTCCACCCCTCTGTCCTTTACTTTGTGAAAATGAGGTGGAAGTAACATGTTACACTTCTCCTAATTCCATGAACTAAAATAAATACAATGATCTTTGTTATGTTGCCTGGTGTAAAGCAAAGTTGTACTAATCGCATAGAAACACTGCACTGCTATTGCTCTTTTAAATTATAATCTCCGCAAGTTGCTTGAAGTACACTGCCTTTAAAAAAAAACAAAAAAAAAAAAACATGCAACATCCTCAAGGATAAGCGATGAGACAGGTAGTTCATCATTGCAGGAGTATGTGATTACAAACTCGGACCAAATACAGTACACATGCCCCAGTAAAGGGTGTCCAAACAGTTGCATCAATACACAGTGTACCTCCTCCTGGCGGCAATGCAGACATGTATTCGCGCATGCAAACGATCATAAAGGTGCAGATGGTATGCTGCTATAGACTGTCCCAAGCATCTGACACCTTTTGATGCAATTCGGTAATGATTCTTGCAAGCTATGGAGAGCGCGTAAGTTCCCGCTTCATCATGTCCCAAACGTGTTCATTTAGCGAGAGATCCGGTGATCTTGCTGGCCAGAGCAGTTGTTGTACACCGCGTAGAGCACGTTGCGTCGCAGCAGATGCATATGGACGTGCATTGTCCTGCTGAAAAATCACATCACCTTCCTGTCGAAGAAATTGCAGTAGCACGGGGACAACAGCCTGTGCAATGTAGCGGGCACTGGTTACGTTACTCTGCAGAAACACATACTGTGGCCGCGAGTTGTAACTGATGACATTGATGACCTACCACACCATAAAGCCTGGAGTGGGACCTGGATGTCGTGGGCGAATGCACTATGGAATAGGCCGCTCACCAGGTCTACGCCGTACACATATACGTCCATCGGTTGCATGCAGGCAGAACCTGCTGTCGTCACTGAAGATAACAGAGCGCCATTCCCCTCTCCAGTCTATTCTTTCTCGACACCAGTGTAGCCGTGCTTGGCGGTGTCATGGTGTCAGTGGTTGCCTGGCCAGATGCAAACGTGATCGTAATCCTGTTGCAAGCAGACGGTTCCAGTGGTCTTTGGTGACAGAGTGGGTGCGACATGTGACTAGATTTCGTTCCTGGATGATGTTCGGTTGGCCACCGCTGCTCGCACAATGCGTTGATCTTGACTTACGTCTGTACTACGCGGACGTCCAGAGCCCTGTCTACGGTGTGGGAATGTTCCACAGACCACTGCTGAAAACAGCGACATACCACCGAAACATTGTGTCCGTCATGTGCAGCAATCCATCGATACGTCCACCCAGGTTTCCGCAGGCCCGCAATTTGACCCCGTTCAAATGGTTGCAGGAGCCCGTACTCGTCGGCATGGTTGTACACTACAGTGCTCACGGACAGGCCTCCTGAGCGCCATCTGATCGTCGATGTCCGTGACAAACGAATCACTAACACAACAATCTCTCAGTGAAATGGCGTATGGCTTTTAGTGCCGGGAGTGTCCGAGGACAAGTTCGGCTCGCCAGATGCAGGTTTTTTGATTTGACTCCCGTAGGCGACCTGCGCGTCGTGATGAGGATGAAATGATGATGAAGACGACACTTACACCCAGCCCCCGTGCCAGTGAAATTAACCAATTAAGGTTAAAATTCCCGACCCTGCCGGAATCGAACCCGGGACCCCTGTGACCAAAGGCCTGCACGCTAACTGTTTAGCCATGGAGCCGGACAACCTCTCAGTATGCACATGTTATACCCTGATGCCACTGAACACAGTCCTTGAGTATGTTGCTTTTTTTTTCGGCAGTGTATCTCAGAATCAACCTGTATAACATTTGACGCCTCGGAGAAATATTATCATTCATATTTTGTAGAGTTTTTTTCTGCTCAGTGTATGTACCTGCTTTACGGTGTTTGTTATAATGTAAATTTGTGCATTGTTTTAATATATTATTTATGTTTGTTTGTTTTTCAGGTAAGTTGCTGTAAATCCACATTTTGTTCTGACAACCAGATGTAAGTATTTATATTATAATTAATTTTAGAACTACCATCTAACTGGTCTGAAATGAGAGGACATGTTTGTTATTAAAGTCCATCTGTCAGAGTTCGTATTAAAAGAGCCATTTAGAGCGTGACACGGTAGATAATTTTATATTCCGAGCTCTGGTTTGTGGTCGAAAATCAGGTATTTTATTAGGCATTATCCCGCGTTAAAATATAAGTTAATCACTTTAATAGCTGGGATCATAATCATTTTGCGCCAACTCTTATTAAACCAGACTGATCCTAATATAGAGCAGACACGTGTTAGTTGGCCATGAACTGTAATGGAAGTGGGCTGGCTATTGATACGGCTACAATATATGGCTTTAATTAAAGTAAGGTGCCTCTTATATTACATGTGTACGGTTAAGAAGAATATTTCTCTCCGTTTTAATTAACTTAAGAAGAATTATTTCCTTTTTTAATTGAGGACGTTGGATGAAAGTGTGCAATGCGTTTTAGTGTCATAACTTATCGACTCTGTTCGTTGTCCGTATAAAAGTCAGTGATACCAATGCCTCTTCTGCTTTTTTTTAAAGGCACTGTGAATAAATCTAATGAAAAAACTAACATAAAACCATTCGCGTTGTAATGAACGTTGTTTTATACTCAGTCGGTTCAGTTGGCATCGATTGAAGGTACGTAAGGGACCGCACAAAAAATATGAGGTCCAGAGTACTCGTCTGATAAAATTAATGTGGTAGCTTGTAAATAATAATGATAATGATAATAATTGTTTGCATCATAAACATTCCTAACTTATATATAACTCCTGATCATGGCCCCCAGGTAAGCAAGCCTACGTGCTTTAGATGGCAGCGCTCCGGCCTCTCGCCGCTGGGTTCCGTGGTTCAAATCCCGGTCA
This sequence comes from Anabrus simplex, assembly GCF_040414725.1. Classification (NCBI taxonomy): domain Eukaryota; kingdom Metazoa; phylum Arthropoda; class Insecta; order Orthoptera; family Tettigoniidae; genus Anabrus; species Anabrus simplex. Next base: position 81,831,009 of record NC_090268.1, on the reverse strand, counting down.
CTCCATGTGAGATTTGTGCTGGACAAAGCGAAGATGGGGCAGGTTTTTCTCCAGGTTTTCGCTGTCATCATTCCTTCCAGCAACACTCAATAATATCATTTAATTTTATCTGTCAGTCATTATCATTGCCCCAGAGGAGTGCGACAACCGCCACAGTTCCTATACTTCCTGCTAGATGGGACCTCATTCGTTCACGGTCGAATGATTGGAAACAGGCTGTGCCTGTGTTTTAATTTCGACGTTCAGGCTTACTCTACCAGATGTGAGTGTGAACCGGATCACTATTGGGCGATCAGATTTTAAAAAAAAATTGTCGGACAAGCACCAAATTCGTGATCTTTGAGAAAAAATATTAATCTAGGTCCGTTCTACCAGCCACAGAAGTTTGAGTAGGGCCTATATCCAATTATCGCAGGTACAACTTTTCTTCTTCTTCTTCTTCTTCTTCTTCTGCTTTGCTATTTGTTTTACGTCGCACCGCCACAGGGAGGTCTAATAATAATGTTATTTGCTTTACGTCCCACTAACTACTTTTGCGGTCTTCGGAGACGCCGAGGTGCCGGAATTTAGTCCCGCAGGAGTTCTTTTTACGTGCCAGTAAATCTACCGACACGAGGCTGTCGTATTTGAGCACCTTTAAATACCACCGGACTGAGCCAGGATCGAACCTGCCAAGTTGGGGTTAGAAGGCCAGCGTCTTAACCGTCTGAGCCACTCAGCCCGGCACAGGGAGGTCTAACGGCGACAGTGGGAAGGACAGATCTGGGACGGGGAAGGAAGCGACCACGGCCTTAATTAAGGTACTATATCCCAAATGCTAAATGAAAAATATAATCTTACACCCCTAACTGATAATAGAAGCCAAGATAGACGGGAAACTTGGTCATCGACAGAGATTATCCTGGGTGTCGAACCTCCCACAGTGCTTCGACATCCACGATATGGCAATCCTGAATGGAAAACGAAAAATATAGAAAATTACTTCGTGATAGTTGCCAACCATCTATGAGCAGATGACACAACAAGAAGAAGAAAAAGAAGAAAAGAAGAAGAAATATTATCTTCTTTTGTGCTCAGTCTTTCTTGTTTTTAAGTTTTGACATGAAATATCTTGTTTCAGATCTACGTAAATATCTCTGTAATTCCGTTAACAGAAAAGCAGACCTGCTGGAAGGTACCTCCCTATTATAGATCGTAATACAAGAGCTCAGTACGGCTCGGGCTTGTAGCGTAGCGTATCGATGGCAGCCAACTCCAGCTTCGTACGAATCATCATTCATCGCTGCCAGAAATAACATTGTAATTGAATATATTAATATGATTGTGAGCAAACATGGGTTGTTATCTGTAATTACAATCTGCAAATGTAGATCAATACAAACTACAGGTGGAACATTGTAATCGTACTGTCTGCTGCCACTGCTCCGCGCAACTCTGCCAGGACTGAAATTTTGAGCTGCCTACCTCACTGAAGCTGTGTGATGTGCGTTTTGTTTTCTGTTTTTTCAACGTGGAAGTTGCCAGTTCTTCATTTTTATTTCACTTCTGTTAAATGTTTCTCCATAATAAAACATTAGTGTGCGTTTTGTTTTCTGTTCTTTCAACTTGGAAGTTGCCAGTTCTTCATTTTTATTTCACTTCTGTTAAATGTTTCTCCATAATAAAACATTAGTTAATTGTTTTCATTTAATTGGCTCTTACACACGTACAATTGTATTCATTATTCCCTGTTTTAAGGGAACAATATTAGGTAACAATCCCCTCGTAACACCAATGAAAGGGAATTAAGAACTACATGTTTTATCCGTATTGACATCTATTCAGGAGAATAGGTTTGAGGTTATCCAGCTTTCAATACACTACAAGTAAAATGACAAAGAGATTGTTTGAACATTTCACAAGTGAAAGGTGGATAACCTCATACCTATTCTCCTGAATCAAAGGAGACATTGGAAGAGATATGGCCCTTACGCAAGAATACGCACGATTTGTTGCCTTAAGGTTTAAAACCAAATCCCACGGCAAAACAGCTCTACCGGGCGAGTTGGCCGTGCGGTTATGGGTGCGCAGCTGTGAGCTTGCATCCGGAAGATAGTGGGATCGAACCCTACTGTCGGCAGCCCTGAAGATGGTTTTCCGTGGTTTCCCATTTTCATACCAGGCAAATGCTGGGGCTGTAGGCTACCTTAAATAAGGCCACGGCCGCTTCCTGCCAACTCCTAGGCCTTTCCTTTCCCATCGTCGGCATAAGACCAATCTGTGTCGGTGCGACGTAAATCATATTATTTAAAAAAAAAAAAACTATTCTGGACTTTTGTTAACCTGAACCGAAATGTAAACGAAGTATAAGATTTATTTTAAAAAGTGTTAGGCTTCTGTGAGACAACCGCAAATTTTATGCGTGAATACGTCTCTCGCGATGGGTTGTTGACAAATTAATCTCGAACTTCCTCTGGAATGGTTCACTCCGAATTTCTAATTTCTCTCAAAATCCGAATATCTCTGGAATTGTACTTAATAGTCTCTCGTATTGTGTTCAATAGTTTGGAATATATTGATATAGTCGTCCACAATATTAGCTCCGACACAGGCGAACTACTGTAGAATTGGTTGTGTCGTAGTCGACTTGCTTTGCCGCCTTGAGTTCCTTTTCCTCTGTGTACCTTCTACACTTCTCAGCACTGGTAAGATTACGGTTCTTCTTTTCGCTTTACCGTTTATTATCCGCGCTTTTGCCCCCCATCCCGTGTGCGTTACATATGCCTCGACAATTTATTCTCTTCAGTCAATTTTGCAATTTAAATTCTCGACTGTTGATAATTGCTTTTGTGTTCTGGTTCGTTGCGAATCGTTTGACACCACTGCGAACGTTTTATTGCTTCTCGTTCCCTAATTATTGTCTCGGCTGCCGCACGACCCGCCGATTCCTGCCGCAAGTTCCCTCCTTCTACCTACGTCTAAATGTGGTCACCCACTCTAACTCATGGCCACATGGGGGTATATTCATCCTTCATCTGTCAGTCACCGTTTATATCATTGGAATATGTCGTGTAGTTAAGAAATTATAGGCGTAACAAAACTCGCCTGAGAAAACTTCGGTCGACTTTCTGGAATGCCACTCTAGTACCGGGCAGAAGTTACAGATGTATTACCGGGCGAGTTGGCTGTGCGGTTAGGGGCGCTCAGCTGTTAGCTTGCATCCGGGAGATGGTGGGTTCGAACCTCACTATCGGCAGCCTTGAGGATGGTTTTCCATGACACATGCTGGGGCTGTACCTTAATCAATGCCACGGCCTATTCCTTCCCACTCCTAGGCCTTTCATATCCCATCGTCATCATAAGACCTAGCTGTGTCGGTGCGACGTAAAGAAAATTGTAAAAAAAATATCAAAAATTATTTACAGATAAAATTTTAATTTTAGAAATAATCGTAAATTGCAAAAATTGCAATGCAATAAATGAAACATAACAGAATATCTTTTTAGGCCAGTTGACATCTTGACTTCTCTGTATGTTTTTCGTAATTGGATGATACGCTTATTTTCTTACGACCTGAATTTAATGTTATTTTATCTTCATATTATTTTTTAAATATTAGCCGCTGTTGACATGTAAACTGTTATGTGACTTGAATTTTTAAATGTATTTGTCAACTATTCATTAACAAAACTGACAACACCATAGCGAAATTTGTAAACGTTGCGCGGTGTCTTTTATGCTATCTCACGATAAAACTTGTCGTAAGATGAAGACTTGTGAACAGTCTGTTATTTCTAGGGTTGGTTGTCTTTGAATTGAGGACACACTAGCCCGCATTACTCCCTAATGAAGGAGCAAAGACGCTTGACGTAATGCTGAGCCTGCAGGATTGCTAACGAGGTAAAGAACAGACTAGTAGAAATGAACGTGCAATGGAAGGAAGATGTCAGGCTCAATGTGCTGTATATCTCCTCTGCATTATGACAGAACGTGAAACTTTTGTTTACTGAATCATTCGGTATTCTTCGTGCTACTGGCTACTTGGCTTGTGCCCAAATTATCTGGATATGTTAATGAATTACTCACTCTGCCTTTCATCTACCCCATGAGTGCACAGTTACGATGGTGTTATGTGTGTACAAACCATGATGTTTTAGAAAATTTACCATCTTATATTAATTGAGGTTGTTGGTTAAATGAGACTCCAGACATTTTTGTATAGAAATCAGTTCAGATGTAATTTTTTAATAGGAATGACCCTATAGCAGTAGCGGCGACTAAGGGGGGCGAGGGGGACAGTTCCCCCCACACTTTTTAGAGAAAACATTACATTTTTATTCCATTTTAGCCGGCTAAAACTAGGAATTATAGGAATTATTTTTTTTAAATTGTGCAAATTTTTAATTATTAACAAAATTATTATCGAAAATACGCACAAAATGTCGTTCGTCGCGGCTACCCGATTTGTATAGCGCCACAGCAAGAGTGGAGACTTCGCAAATGCTATGAGGAAGGGTAACAGGGGTATATTTTTTTGCCATGGTCGTGGACACTGAGGTATGATTCACCTGCTTGCCGCGTGCATTCGTCAGTCTGGCAGTCTCTTTAATATTGTCTGTTACTTTCTTAGAGTGTAGTCAAATATTAAATTATTTTTAAATTTTATAATCACGCCGCACTTCTATTTAATTGTAATACGTGTGTAATATTGTTTCTTTGGTGAAAGTATAGTATCGAATCAAAATCTCAAAAAACTATTATTGAAAACTATTATTGACGCATTTAAGTTAGTAAACTGTCACCCTTTACCTCTTTGTCGAAATTCGCTCAAAGAGCATCAAAAACTTACCATTTTGTAGCTTTTTTGTTCAGTTTTGATGTGTATAACTCCCCCCCCCCACACACACACACTTCTAATCCCCAGTCGCCGCTACTGCCCTATAGTGCGTTTGGTGAGTAGAGATACCAGTAACGACTCTTGTTAAACTGTGTACCACAATTTCTCAGATGCGAAACCGAACAAACACAACATAAACCCGCAAAAAAGCTCGTTTTTTCAGAGGGGAAAAAAAGAAGTGTTTTAAGCATGTATCCAGTTTGGAATGTGTGTAAAATTATAGCTGTTTGTATATTACGTAGAAAAATAATTTAATTACGTCCTCTAGAACAATTTTCAATTTTTGTCTTTGGAGATGGATGGAAAACAAGGTACTAAACATAAGAGACGAATTAGGCATAGATAGCCTATGCGCTGTTGAGAGAACTGCAAGACGAAGCCCAACGAGCTGGACCTACTATTGCCAAGAGAGTGGAAAGTGCATGGAGGTTGCTGATGGGATAGTGGGAGATATTGGGTTCGAACCCCATATCGCCCGCCCTGAAGATGTTTACTGTGGTTTCCCATTTTTTTTTTTTTTTTTTTTTTGCAAGTTGCTTTACGTCGCACCGACACAGATAGGTCTTATGGCGACGATGGGACAGGGAAGGGCTAGGAGTGGGAAGGAAGCGGCCGTGGCCTTAATTAAGGTACAGCCCCAGCATTTGCCTGGTGTGAAAAATGGAACACCACGGAAAACCATTTTCGGGGCTGCCTGCAGTGGGGTTCGAACCTACTATCTCCCGAATACTGGATACTGGCCGCACTTAAGCGACTGCAGCTATCGAGCTCGGTAGGTTTCCCATTTTCACACGAGGCAAATGCTAGGGTTGTACCTGAATTAAGGCCACGGCCGATTCCTTCCCACTCTTAGCCCTTTCCTGCCCCATCGTCGTCGTAAGACTTATGTGTGTCGATGCTACGTAAAACAACTTGTAAAAAAATTATTAGAGTGTACAAGAAGTTATAAGCCGGGCTGAGTTGCCGAGACGCTTGTGGCGGTGGCCTTCTGACCCCAACTTGGCAGGTTTGAACCTGGCTTCGTCCGCTGGTATTTGAAGCTGCTCAGTCAGTCTCGTGTTGGTAGATGTACTGGCTCGCAAAGGAACTTGTGCGGGACTAAATTCCGGCACGTTAGCGTCTCCGAAAACCGTAAAATCAGTTAGTGGGTCGTAAAGCCATTATTATTATTATTATTATTATTATTATTATTATTATTATTATTAAGAAGTTATAAGAGAACAAGGGAGCCGATCCTGTAAAATTATTTTACAGCCAACTCGAAATAAATAAAATAAACACTTGTGAAGTAGCCCGTTTGGTGGTCATGATCGTTAAGGCATTGAAATCTAAACGGTCTGACACCCCTGGTTATCCGTTTCGAGTTCCGTTGGTCGAAAAAAAAAATAACTATCAGAATTTTAGCTTGCAGGGTAGGGGAGATGGTTGTATACAATGTCTAATCTCTAGATTACGTGCCAAAAGCTTGGATTAAATTCCAAACCTGCCGCAGTGCTCGTATGGTGTGAGGGCATATGACGCTGTTGTGATTTGTCCGTCGGATGGGGACGGAAAGCCTTGAGCAGACCCTTTGGTGCTGTTCGACAGGAGTAGGCTATGCGCCGGCACCGGGTTTCACCTCTTTCCTTCCTAGTATTATGTATCACATCGTTCATTTCATCTCATTAACTCCTCTGTTGAGGGTGACCTCAGGAAGGGCTTCCCGTAGAGGAACGGGGCAAGGGTTGGACATAGTGTTCATACAGTTCTTGAAGTGGGTTCTGCACCCGTCATCAAAGTACTAGTGATTTCCCATTTCTCACATTTTCAATTCAGGTCACGACTGCTACTTTATCAGTACTAGCCGTCCTGTCATCGCTAAAAACCTATGTGGGTCAACGTGACGTAAAACTGTTATGAAAAAAAAAAGAGATATGCAGTAAAGGGATCTTAAAGGGTCTATCCTAACTAAAGTTTGAACGTGATACAACGTGACAGCTATAAATTGCAGGAGATCGATTGCAGTATGCATGAATTTTGGCAACCTGTCTGTACCCTTGATCAATGGCTCGAGCTTATTGCACCTTTAAATTCTACTATAAATTACTGACTCTGGTGGTTGTTGTTTTTTCTTTATTCCGCTGTTCATTACACCGTTACACGAGTGCCGTGGGGGAGAGAGCTTGGGGCGGGTGAAGCTGCAAGCATCACAAATAGTGTTGATTGTATGCAAATCGTGCGCTCTTCTCAAAAAGAAGTGGAGGAAACTTCAGAGCTGAAGTAGAAGAAAAGTGGCCTCTTGTTTTTAGGATATGCTGTGCCGCAGATGATAATCTCTTTTTAATGATGAGGCTAGTAGGTTCTGCTAACAAAGTGTGTCAGTTTTTCTGAGCCAACTTTACCTATTTAACATTCTAAATTACCTGTATTTTCGTTCTAGGATCCCCATCCGTCCTCTTAATTAGTAGCTATATATATATAAGGTTCAGATTATAGATTTTTAATCCCCTTCTGTACTCTTTTCTCTCCCGTTAATACTGAATTTGTTTGCATGCATTTTCCATTATCATGCGTTTGTATGGAACAATTTATGCAGATAAATTCAAATTTAAAACGTATAAAGGCTGCCTGGCCGAAACACCTTGCGCTGTTCGGCTAGTTGTTTTGAAATAGCTTGCACAGCTCGGGTTGATGGTCACGAAATTGTGAGCCACAGTGTTTGAGTGGTGGTACACAATCATATCCTGGTCAGGTTTAGAGCCTGGATTTCACTCTGCAGTTGAGGGGTAGGGAGTAATTTCACTGGCATTATCAGTATGCTCATTGGGAAGCTGGTGGCATTTAGCATGCAGTGGCTGGTTTTATATCTCTGTTCACGGAACCTTAGCAATTATAATGTGTAAGCTTTGAGTGATCTACGAAGTGCGTCATGTTGATCGGTGTGGATTTCCTTACCAGATGTGGAGGTTATAGGCATGGCTTTGTGTGTATTTCTTTCCTTGTAGAATCCCACAGTTATAATAGCCAATTACTCTGTCCTTTATCAAATTCGTAAAACATTGAATTTTGAAACCTATTAACAAGTTGCTTTACGTCGCACCGACAGAGGTAGGTCTTACGGCGACGATGGGACAGCAAAGAGCTGGAAGTAGGAAAAAAGCGGCCGTGGCCTTAATTAAGGTACAGTCCCAGTATTTGCCTGTTGTGAAAATGGGAAACCACGTAAAACCATCTTCAGGGATTCCGACAGTGGGGTTGGAACCCACCACCTCCCGAATATTGCATCCTGGCCGCATTTAAGCGACTTCAGCTATCGAGCTCGGTGAAACCTATTGAATGAAGCAGGAATTCAGTAGGAGCTCAACTACCCTAGATATAGATATCGTAGTTCGGTAGTAAGGAGGAGGGAAGATTGGAGCTGTTGAACCTTATGAAAGGAATTGATACATACAAATTAGCCAAGATTGCATTCGATACAAAAATGTATAGTGCTCGTAAAGTTGGGAGGAGATTTCATTGTTTTTATATGTATCGACTTCGTGAGAATCTCGAACCCTTAGAGTGTGCAAAATTTGTCTGATAACCTATGCAACTGTGTTGTCCTTACTGCTGTGTGTATTTTAATAATAATAATAATAATAATAATAATAATAATAATAATAATAATAATCATCATTATCATCATCATAAGAGCGTGTGGCTTCCGGAGAGGCCCTGGTGCAGGTTTTTCGAGTTGATGGTCATGGGTGACCTGCGCATCTATGAGGACGGGCCCCTGTATGTGTTGAAATCTAATATTGAATATAGCCTAAAACCCTTAGTCCTGGAGCCGGAGGAAATAACAAGTGAATGATAAAATCCCCTACCCGGCCGAGAGTGGAACCTGGAACTCCTTGAAGCAAAGACCAGCACGCTAACCAGTTACCCATGCAACAGGACATTTGTTGTTAATTACTGACACTAGTATTGGGAAGGATTTAGCTATGGTCTGTGGGTTTGGTACGATACGGACAGTTGCCTGGACAGGGCTGAGGACACGGAAAAGCACTTCGAAGATGGCTGGTTTTAACTTACTGCTCTACTCAGTTACGCTAGATGTGGGGAAGTGTCCCCCTTGTAATCCCCGAATCCTATTTTTATTCTTAGTATGGGAAATAATAGAATCCGAGTAAAGCAGATGAGTACAATAATGTCAGGAGGGCTGGAATGTCATTAAAATGGTACATGCAGCTGACTTCGATTGGGGATGTGCCTGAAAATAGCTGCACCACTTCGGGACGAGGAAATAATAATAATAATAATAATAATAATAATAATAATAATAATAATAATAATAATAATAATAATAATAATAATGCGAAGGTTGGGGCGTAAGTATGGCAACTCCTTTTTTTTTTTTGCTGACATATGCAGGGTGCTACCAAACAATGGTCACATCTCCTGGAAAGGATGCCACTCATAGTACATGGACACAGCACGAGATGGCGGTGCCTTGGGCGGGTACAACGTACAGGCAGATGGGACTGCGGTAGTGAGTCAGGCTTCGTGAAGAATAGATGTAACGAGACATAAACACCGTGCGTACATTCAATTGGCCGTTTGCCGGGGTCGCAGAGCCAAAGATGTCCTAGAAAGTTTGCGGAAGCTGTGGGGAATAATGCCCTTCCGTATCGAACCGTTGCGATTTGGGCAGCAGTACGGACGTGAAACGTGCAACGGTCCGGAAGACTTGCTGGTGTCCGTGCAGTACTTAGTGCATTAGAGACACATGCCGGGATCTTCTCAACAATGCCATCCTTCTCCATAACAACGCCAGACCGCATGTAGCTTAGGTCGTATGGAGACAACTTCAGCACAGGGTGCGGGAAGTTCTTGAACTTCCGCCGTACTCAGTGGAACGATGTTGACTTCATCTCCAAAGTGAAAAAAATCTGTTGCATGGGACACGGTTCCGGACACGAGAAGACATTGCCAACACTGTGAAGCTTAAGATTGCAAGATTTACACATGGTAAGACGACTGGTATCCGACGTCTCCCGCATAGTTGGTAATGTGTTGTGGACAATCTATGGAACTACTTTGAGGGTATGATTGACGGTTTCTTCGCTTTATATCCTACTAGCAAAACCCGACAGACGTTGTCCTGCCTGTGTACATTTATTTACCTTAGCATATACGACACTAATATCGGTCGCTTTCGATTACTTTTACATTTCATCCTCTTCCCTTGGGCTGGGAGGTGTGTCCTGCCCCCACACTATTTGAACTATTTGAGAAAAGCAGAAATAAATTTTAAGGAACACATCATAATCTCCACATACTGTTGGGTAGGCAACCCGCTGATAGGACTTGTCTTGCGGTTTGCTTATCTTCCCCTATTTTATTTTTCACCCCTTAGTGCCGAACTACCATATCAGATTTCCTTCAAACCACTTCATAATCCCCCTCAGACGTAATAAGAACAAACTGTGAAAATTTTTAGCGAAATCGGTCCAGTAGTTTAGCTTCAAACCAAAATCCAATTTTGTATATATAGATATATGTTAAGTCTGCTCGGCATTATTCATATATTCCACAACGCCTTGGGCTCCCCACACCCATATGTATATGTCCATTTGTATAGTAGATCCCGCAATCGTAATGCGAAAAAGAAAGTTGTCATGGCTTATGCCCTGACCCTCGTAATAATAATAATATTAATAATAATAATAATAATAATAATAATAATAATAATAGATTAATTATTATTACAAGGGTCTGATTAATTAATACATTATTATTATTATTATTATTATTATTATTATTATTATTATTATTATTATTATTATTATTATGCCTTTGCTGGCAGGACGTAGTGTTTACAGTGCACTATGTCTTCTTGTATGGGCTAGAGCAATATTGTTACTTTCATTGATCTGTGTCAGCTTTATCCTTGGCTTTGACAAGATGAAAGTGACTGAGGTATGAGTGATGCTAGTAATGCCATTCCATATACAGCCAGTCCCTGCTATGAATGGTGTGAAAATGTTGCTCATAGGGTCAGTTGGTACATGCATTTCAGTGGGCGTGGCATACTGATATATAATAGCAACTTCTGGCTCGGTGAGGAAAGCAACGGGAAACTACCTCACTCCTCATTTCCTTAGTACGCCTCTTGAGTGATGCCTAGGCCATTTATGACAGCTGATGGCGGAGCTGTTGAGGATCCAACCAGCCTTCGGGCTGAGGACTAAACAAACATTATTATTATTATTATTATTATTATTATTATTATTATTATTATTATTATTATTATTATTATTATTATTATTATTATTATTGCTTTACGTCTTAATACGTTGGTTTTCGAAGTTACTGAGAAGCTAGAATTACTGTGCTACAGGAGTTCTTTTTGTATGTGTGGATATACTTGTGAATTTGAGCACATTCAAATAGGTCTCCATTAGCATGAGCCAGCATCGAACTTGCCCCCTTGGGTTCAGAAAGCTAACACTCTACTTAGCCCTCCTGGGGTGCGGCATAGGAATGCTGAACTCCAGACCAAGGCAGAACCAAGTCAAACTAACCAAATATTTAAAAGAATAGTAAATGGATGAATACCATTCGAGAAGCTTAAGTCTACCTGTCTGTCTGTTAGGTCATCAGCCCAGAGGCTGGTTGGATCCTCAAATAGCACCACCAAAGGTTATGTGGTTATAAGGAAACCGCAAAAACCAATGGCAGCACTAAAATGAGGCGTACTAGGCAAGACGAGGAGTGAGGTAGTTTGCCATTGCTTTCCTCACTGGGTCAGAAAGTGCTATTGCAGCACGACTGACCCTATGAGCAACACCTTTCATAACACTCAGATGCACTAGTCGTGTTCTGAATGTCATTACTCAGGACCACTCATACCCCAGCAGTCTACCTATAAGGATAAAATTCCAGTTGGAGATAATGTCATGTATGTTGGGTATTCAGCCCAAAGGCCGGTTTGATCCTCTACAGCTCCACCAGCAGCTGTCATAAATAGCCTAGGTGTTACTGAAGAGGCATGCTAGGGAAATGAGGAGTAAAGTAGTTTTCCATTGCTTTCCTCACTGAGCCAGAAGTTGCTATTACATATCAGTCTGCCTATCCTACTGATATGCATGCACCAACTGACTCTATGAGCAATATTTTCATCCATTCGTAACACGGAATGGCATTGCTAGAATTACTCATACTTCGGTCACTTTCATATTGTCAAAGCCAAGGATGAGACTGAGACAGGTCAATGAAAACAAATTTATTCTAGCCCGCACCAGAAGACATAGTGCACTGTAAACACTACATTCTGCCAGAAAAGGCATACCGTCATATGGTAAGAAATGAAAATGTGTAAGGCGTAAGGATTAAAGATGTAACTGTCGGCGCTGTTGACATTGAAACCATAACCACTTTCACAAAGTGTTAACGGATGCTACTGATTATACACATCGGTTGTAAAAGTTATAATTCACATGTAGATAACCACAAATCTCAATTCCTTAAAATGAAATAAAATAAACCACTTTTATTTGGAGGGAATAATTGTGTAATTGGTTTCCCAAACTGGTGTTATTTTTATGTATTTTCCATCGACCATGTGTAGAATATTCATAAATTTATTTAGCTCTCGTACTTCATATAAACCTAATATGAGGCCAGGCACTTGTTGAAATGAGGAGTGTCATAAAGTTTACAGTGTCTAAGCACTAGCTTGGTTATTATTCATTCATTGAACACATCATAGCTCTCGCCTTGTAATTCTAGGGGCAGCTCGTAAAAGCAGATTATCATTCAACGTTACCTGTCTGTGCACTACCTCGCCTCCATAATGTTCATTCTTTAATTGGCGCCCTGGGAAAATAAGCTGAAGTAGAGGTCGGCAGGAAGCGAGGAATACACCCGTCCGGTCACGGAACTGTTGAAGACTCCCTATCGTTCTCTCCTTTCGGAAGTCATTTTCTACTTCTGACGGTAATCGTCTTACTATTAAGTAGACTGTCTTTACCTTCTAACTGTACCTTTATATAAGGTTGAATTCCTTACAAGTGATATTTCCTTAAACTGACTTTCACTAGCTGAATTCAACGTTTCCTCCGAGAAAATACTCAATCAAACTCAATCTGGCCATTTCCTTATTCCATTATTATTATTATTATTATTATTATTATTATTATTATTATTATTATTATTATTATTATTATTATTATTATTATTAGCGGGTAGCGTGTCTGCCTCTTATCTGGAGGCCCCGGGTTCGATTCCCGGTCAGGTCATGGATTTTTACCTGAATATGAGGGCAGGTTCGAGGTTCAGCCAGCCTACGTGATTAGAATTGAGAAGCTATCTGATGGTGAGATAGCGGCCCTGGTCTAGAAAGCCAAGAATAACGGCTGACTGCAGATAAATCCAGTTGACGGGTTAAAACGACTGGAGAAACAGAGAATTAATTTCTTTCTTTCCTACAGTAGTAGCTGGTGATCTATCTTCACGAAGTGAGGGGCCTTTTCTCTGTCTCCTTGCTTTGTGTGTGCTGAACCGATAGTAAATATAGTTGGATGCCTTAGAGCCAATAAATCATTAATCAATCAATCATTCAAGCTATCCGTCAGAGTAAGCTGGCGGGCCCGGGCTCCGCCCTTTTTCACCTGTGTTTATTGCTCCAGTTAGTTAGCTCATTAATCTCGATCTCTTCTCTTTTTTTCTGTCCACTGATTTGAACATGATAAGTATGTCTCCTGCTGCAGATTATATCACCGTGTCACTGGCTCGGAGCTCATCCCTCCAAAAGTTCGATGTTGTATCCCAGCACTAAGAGTGGGCACATGGAGTTCTGTTTATTCTCTGAACTCTCACCTCTTTTATTTCTAAATAATGCTGGCTTGGTGCTTTATTTAAGGTCTCGAGACACCAGTTCTAAATTCAGTCCAGATTGTTACAATTGATATGCTATAGTCGCCATTAAACACCCAGAGCACCAGAGCTAATGACTACAATGGCGGCACCCTTGCATGTGAGAAAATGGAAGGAAAATACATTTTGGAAATGCTTTCTCTTGGTATGAGAAGAGAACATGAATAGCGGGAATATTGAAAGAAAGAGAGATGTGAATGAAATAAGTTAAAGATATAATGTATTTTTCTTTGGGGTTCTTAGTCACCATCCAGTGCTCACAATATGCATGGTTTTCAACGGGTACGAAGTGTAAATACGGTGAAAATTAATACTTCGAAATCCAGGTCAGAGCGGAGATAAGTGTGTATTTTAAAGGGCTTCCTATCTGTGATAATAAAAGGAAGCTCTAGATCAATACACGGTTGCAAAATACGATGCTGACTTATTGATGTTGTTTACGGGGATTGGTTACCTCAGCGCTTCGTAATATCCATGCTTCTGGTGCGAGATGCTCATGTGGCTTCCATTGATCGGGAGAGGAAGGAAGTAAGGCAGGCAGGCGTGGGCCGTTAAGAAGTGCTGCTGCCACTTTACAGAAACGAAGCCCTCGCAGATCTGTACAAATTGCTGTCTGTTTCCTGCTGCTCCTTGTGCCATTCGATTTATTGAGTACATCTTCTTCTTGGAAGTAACTCTGGATTGATTCAGCGTCGACGCTTGCCGGTTATGTTCTCTCGTCAGTGTGCCGAGGAAATGGACATATATTTTATAGCGTTTAGCCTAATGGCTTTAAACTCTCAACGAAATGGGTCGGTCACTTGAGTCGAGTCATAACCTATAAACTAGCGAAATGTCACCCGCAAGCTCAGTGGAATATCAAGTTGCTACGATCGATTCCATAATGGCCGCGTGAATCTCCACAATTGTATTTGCTGACTCCGCTTGGAACAGTAGGAAGTGTAACTTCCTGTGTCAGTTGCATTGTGCTGACTCGTGCATTTTTATTCGTGTCATTGCAATGTTATCCTTACGTGTGCAGTACGATAAAATTTAATGAAAACCTGTGTAAGGTCGAGCATATAGCGGATTACTTAATATCACTGAGAGACTTGCTTACGCGGTTTGGGTCTGGTAGCTGTGAGCCTTCATTCGGGAGATAGCGTGTTCTAACCCCTCTGTCGCTAACCCCAAGGTGGATTTCTGTGGTTTGTCATTTTCTCACCAGGTCATGGTCTCTTCCTTCATAGTCTTTTACCTGCCCTGTCCTATCTCCGCCGTAGGATCTATCTGTGTCCATAAAACAAACAACAAAACTTAATATCCTGGCACAGTGGTGTACGCAAGGTTGGGGAGAAGTTAGGGGTGACTGTGGAAACTAGATTATTCTGAATATTTGACCTTCTCTTTTTTAACGGTAATATTAAACAATATATTATAAATATTATTCGGCAAATCTCTTAATTATTTTCTCACGTTCAAATGAATACCTGCGTTGAGAAATAATAATAATAATAATAATAATAATAATAATAATAATAATAATAATAATAATATAGGGGGCCAAATTCCGTCCTCACCCCTAATTTCGTCCCCCTAGAGATTTCCAGTTTGCACTGTTGGTACCTAACGTTTAGCCGCGCGTTCACGCGTAGCCTCGTCCCGTTGTCTTGTTGTGAGAGTTGGTTGTGTGCACCGCGTTTAGTTTCAGTGTACAAGGACGATTCATTTTTGATGCTGAGCCGAGTTAGTGCAGCTTTCAAATTGAGAACCTGTTATTCCTAGAGTGAGTACTGATACTAGACTGCATTTCAATCGTGTGGTGTAGTTCTTGGCGTGGTATCGCTACAGTGAGGTACTTGGCGTGAATGAGTATAGCGGCCATTGTAATAAATCGGTGAATGTTCGTATTTTCGTCCCCCTTCATTTTATTTATTATCACTTGCAGATGCGAAAATGCAAGCTGTGGGCTAAGGAGGTTATGAAAAAGGCTGTTAAGGTAGTGAGGGACAAGATAATGGGTTACAAACGTGCAAGTAAAATAACCCGTAACATCCCACGAGCAACGCTGAACTACTATGTTAAAAATACCAAGAAAACATTTTTCATAAATGGCCTTCAAGTAATTCATTATGTTTACTATGTCGTTTTGTCGTTTTGTACATTTATTTTTGTGTGACTAACTCAAAGAGGAATAGTGTAAATGAAAACCCACAGCCTGATTTCAGTCATTCGACCGAGCCAGGAATAGAATGAATGAAGCTCCAATCTAGCGGCGAGGATTGGAATTGTGCCGGCTGCCGAGGCCTCTCGCACTGCTCTAGGGCAATGATTAATGAATGACAGATGTGGAGAGTTTTGCTGGAATGAAAGATGACAGGGAAAACCGGAGTATCCGGAGGTAAACCTGTCCCGCTTCCGCTTCGTTCAGCACAAATCTTATACGGAGTGACCGGGATTTGAACCACGGAACCCAGCGGTGAGAGGCCGGCGCGCTGCCACCTGAGCCACGGAGGCTGTAATAGTGTAAATACAGTTGTAAACCAACGATATCATATAAAACTTGATTTAGATTTCCTTCTGAATGTATCGAATGAGCTGTTCAGAAACATAAAGTGCTGCCTTTCATCCACGCTTCCAGGTGACAGTTTTCATAAAACTCTTTTTATTTGTGGAGAGGTTGCTAAATTTCGCATTTCTCAAACATGCTCATTTTGATTGTATCTTTCATATTTGTTTCATCACGATCCTAAGTGTTTTATTTGAATGGGCATTACCGCTCGGAACATCTTGTCTCACTCTTCTCTCTCCGTGTTCCTTCCCGCTCCACCAGAACCAAAGACTTTCTCCACATTCCCCACACTCAGCACTCACTACACCAACGATCTTTCCTAATCCACCTCCCAACAACACTCTTTAACAATATTAATAGGAGACAAGAGCTTGATATAGCATCAAATAAAAGCATATTCGAGAGGGGTGTAAATAGTCTCTTAAAGATAAGTTGATGTGAAAGGATTATGCCGTCATCTTGACCCACGACGATTTGGCTATGAATATGGACGTTCTCATGGCTTTCGATGTGGACAGTTGTTATTAGTAGGCTGTGTACGTGATCTTGTTATATTTTGTTATGTTTGTTATATTTTATTATGAAAGTTTACGTTTGTTAAATAGTCTGTTGACAGTGCAGGTGAAATTTGCTCAGTGTAGCTGTATCTTGTGCCTCGTAAATAAATAAATAAAGAAAGAAAGAAAGAAAGAAAGAAGGAAGGAAAGAAAGAAAGAAAGAAAGAAAGAAAGAAAGAAAATAAATAAATAAATAAATAAATAAATAAATAAATAAATAAATAAATAAATAAATATTACTTTGTAATTGTACAATAGGTAACAAATATTTATCGAAGTACAGTAATTCCAGAGTGGCAGAATGTATTATCATCACTCGTGGCACGGATCAAGCACATACCGGTATTCATGCCATCACACGAATAGGAAGGTAGTGGTCGTATTTAATCGCGGACCTGGGGAACTTATAAACGATATGTTATACCGGTAAAATCTTCACCCTGTGATGGAGCACTTAGCAAGTCAGAACTAGCTAATGACTTCAGTGCTACTAGATGGAAAGAGTGACGGCTAATAATAATAATAATAATAATAATAATAATAATAATAATAATAATAATAATAATAATAATACATTGGATTTGTATGCAAATGCACATTTTGTTTGCTGATATGTAGACCTCCAAAGCCGACAATGAAATGCGTTTAAAGAAATGGGATTAATTATTAAGTGCATATAAATGCATATTTGCATATATTTGAGATAAGAGCATACATTTCATTTTTCGGATTTATTGTGCATGTTTTTGACTTTAGTGTGCATATTTTAACATGCTTTACAAGCAGTTTTCAAGAAAGTGTAAATTAATTAATGCCGTGAAAAATTTCGGCAATGGAACGATTCAGAGGGAACTGGTACTTATCAAGGTACACTTCGAAATCATACCACAGTGAATCAAGAATTTAGAAACACGTGGGTTGTGTCTTGGGGATTCGCTGGACACTTTGGAGAACGTGAAGCGTGAACTGGAAGGTATCCCAAAAAGAACCTCGGGCATGTCGTTAAATGAAATTCGAGATACGACATCATGGTAGCTATAAACAAACACCGTATTTGGTTGGCACTAATAATATGGATCTACCCGAATGTTTAACACGTACAGTTGCTCCCGAATTGAAGTACCATCCTGTCACATCCGTAGATGTAGAGAGATCATTCACCGCATTGAAGCTACTTTTAACCGACAAACGCCACAGATTTTTACCAGAAAACTTGGAGAAAACTGTTGTAGTGTACTACTAAGCAAATTATGGGCAGGGAAAGTAGTATGTGCAGTGTAAAATGAAAGAGGAAATGTGCATTTAAGTGTGTTTCTTCACGTTGTGTTTCTTTTTTTGCGGTTTTCTTACATTCTTACTAACCGCTGTATCGTCATATATCATATATACTGTAGGAGACGTGTGCACATTGTTTTAACAGTACACACTGGTAGATTGACACGTCTCACAAGCCATGTACGGATTGTTTGTATTAGTGGAACAGCCGCCGCTCTAAGTAGTGGGATTTTTATTTCTCATTCAGTTATTTATTAAGGCCACGGCCGCTTTCTTCCCACTCCTAGCCACTTCCTTCCCATCGTCGCCATAAGACCTATCTGTGTCGGTGCGACGTAAAGCAAATTAAAAAAAGAAAAAAAAGAAAAGTATTGTGAATATCAGAACACCTGGGGAGTTTGTGGAGTGAAAAGAGATTGTTTCAAATCATATTTTCGGTCTGCCATTTATGTCGTTTCCTTGCTGTGTCTGTCATATATATAGATAATATTGTGTGACTTGTGAATTTTTAATGGTTTTATGGCTGTGTGGTTGATGGGACCAAAAGCCAAATATTTTTTTAAATCGTGTAAGTGTCTAATAGCATGAAAATAAGTGCATATTTCAAGGATATTTCACTACTTTTTTTTGCAGCATAGTTGCTTATTTGTATTGGTGATTTATACAGCATATAACTGCGATGTTTAATAATAATAATAATAATAATAATAATAATAATAATAATAATAATAATAGTAATAATAATAATAATTCCTGAGGCAGCGGGTAGGAATTGCTATCCAGCGAGGAAATGCTGCCAGCGTTATGAGCATGTTTCCGGATAATGCTCCACTGGACGAAGTCTTTTATCTTACACCTTAGACTTTCGAGCTGGAGCGAAGCATTAAAAAAAGATAGTTGAAATATTATTGTGTAATTATATAAATGTATGCATTTATTGTTAGTTCATATTTTAATTTGTTAAAGAAAATAATAATAATAATAATAATAATAATAATAATAATAATAATAATAGTTGCTCTTGTTTACAACTGCATCTACATCCGTTGGTATCTGCACTTGAGTAGTGTTGTGTGATGAGATCACATGAAGGGATATTGCCATTTTGGCATTGTAATGCGTTGTGCTTGCGAAGAGCTTCAATGAGCTTTGCATTTTATTGCGGTTTTTTTTTTTCCGTTGTAGGTTAGTTTTTATTCACAGACAAAACCATAACACTGAAAGGCAGAAACTGATTGTTTAGGGTTTCGATATTCCTCGAAGCTTGGTAATGAAGAGTGTTTTGCCGTCCTCTTGCGTTTTTTAATGCACCATTCAGCGTGCCTGTATTGAAGCGTTCCGTTATGTATTGTTATGATGGGAGCTGAGGCAGTCAAAAGGCAAAACCCGCCTCCACTATCCCCGAGTCTGGCGGCTAAGTGTGCTTACAGCTTTCAAAAGCACTGCTGACAGTGATGAATGCAATGAGATACTTTCCTCAGCTCGCAGAGTAGCCAAGAAGAGCTGGATAAACAAATAACATGTTACTGTGATGTTCTCCCTATAGTAAACAAATATTTTATATTTACACATACAGTATTTTACAGGACATCTATATTTTAAATGATACATATTGTAGTGCTCCGCTGACAGAACCTTGTTGTCTAGAATTTGTTCTTTAATGGTAAATGTATATTTTTAGAATTATTTCTAGGTTTGTGAATCGAGGTGATAGAATTATTATTGTTGTTCGGTTATCACTCATTAACAAGCATGATTGTCTTCTTTGATGGCTGTATAATTCAATTCTGGCACCAAAGATTCTTTTACAATGTTGGCACATGGTAAACGTAAACTCGTGTCCTCATCCCGAGGTGGTGCAGCTCTTTTCAGGCACACCCCCATTGGAGGTGAGTTGCGTGTACCATTTGAACCACATACCAGCCCTCCTGCCATTCTTAAATTTCTGGCAGTACCGGGAATCAAACCCGGGCCCCCGAGGACGGCAGCTAATAACACTAACCGTTACGCTACGGGGACGGACTGGCACATGGTCATGGGTAGCCACTGGTCCTTGAGGGTTGATACTTCTTAGCATTGCATTTGTCGGCCAGAAGTTTCCACGGCTGTAGTTCAAAGCATAGATGCCCTTGGTGGACGAGGCGCGACGCCATTGTGGGGATGTCATAAACTCCCAATTTTCAGAGTCAGTTTGATATTTCATTATATTCGCCTTCAGAACGTCTTTATAGCGGTATCCGAGTTCGAAATAGTGGCAGAAACTAATGAAAATGGAAGAGCCTTGCCGAATCTCACTGCAGGGAGCCAATGGGAAGAACAGTATTGTTCTTTTTGCTAGCATTGGACCGTGCAAAATATCTACTGTAAGGGCAGTCCGTTATATCGAAAAGGTATAGTGTAGAACTCGTACAATATTTTGTAGGGGGTGGTCGAATTAAAATTATTGAAGATAGATTTTAAATACTATTTTCAGAAACTCAGCGAACAGGGAAAGGCACGTACCACTACTGTAGAACACTGCGCAAAATCAACCATAAATCTTGTTCGATGATGTATTATGTTTTACCGAATGGATTAATAGGGATTTTACTTTTCTTAGTGGAAAAATTAAATGAAATGTCGTATGGCTTTCAGTGCCGGGATATCCCAGGACGGGTTCGGCTCGCCAGGTGCAGGTCTTTCTATTTGACACCCGTAGGTGACCTGCGCGTGGTGATGAGGATGAAATGATGATGAAGACAACACATACACCAAGCCCCCGTGCCATTGGAATTAACCAATTAAAGTTAAAATCCCCGACCCGGCCGGGAATCGAACCCGGGACCCTCTGAACCGAAGGCCAGTACGCTGACCGTTCAGTCAACGAGTCGGACTTCTTAGTGGAAATTCCCCTTTTCTTAGTGGAAATTCTCTCATTCCCATCCAAGCACGCTTCAAAACTGTATCTTTGTATAGTCGCTAAAAATAAGCAAAAGGCGCATGGTGTTGTAAATGTTTCTCGCAGTTACATTGTGTGTGTATCCACAGGGTTCTTATCCACATAGGAGGTGAATTATACTTTGCTAATAATTAAAATTAAATCTGGTAAAATATCGCGCTCATTTCTCTTTTTGAGTGACTGTGCATTGTAACAAAAAGTTTAACGTACCAGTTTTCTTTCAATGTGTAAATATAGGATTTGTTTTACAAGTTGCGTCGACACAGATAGGTCTTATGGCGACGATGGTACAGGAAAGAGCTAGGAGTGGGAAGGAAGCGTCCATGGCCTTAATTAAGGTACAACCCCAACATTTGGTTGGTGTGAAAATAGGAAACCACGGAAAACCATCTTCAGGGCTGCCGACAGTGGGGTTCGAACCCAATATCTACCGAATACTGGATACTGGCCGCACTTAAGCGATTGCAGCTATTGAGCTCGGTAATATAGGAATATAAAATCATGTCTCTTAATATCGAGCGGAGTATAAAACACGCACGAATATTTTAAAAAATGGGTTCTCTTGCGATTTCTTCTTTATGCTGAACTCCAACATTTCGTTGAAAGAGGTGCGAGGAAAGCTCTCTAGTCACAATCGAAGGGCATTCTTCTGTCTTAGCGAATGTATTCGCACTCCCGTTTGACTGTGACGTACACTTGACACGTAAGCTGCCCGGAGTTACGTCAAGCCTGCCCAGCAGAACTGCGCTAGTCTCAACGGGCGCCCAGCTGAGCAAATGAAATGGCGTATGGCTTCTAGTGCCGGGAGTGTCCGATGACATGTTCGGCTCGCCAGGAACAGGTCTTTTGATTTGACACCCTTAGGCGACCTGCGCGTAGTGAAGAGGATGAAATGATGATGAAGAAGACACACCCAGCCCCGTGCCAGCGGAATTAACCAATGATGGTAAAAATTCACGAACCAGCCGGGAATCGAGTCCGGGACCCCTGTGACGAAAGGAAAGTACGCTAACCATTTAGCCGTGGAACTGGACGCCCAGCTGAGCAACTCTGGTGTATGTGAATGAGGCAAAGGTTTCATCATTACAGATGATTTTCAATGTTATTGACCGGGCGAGTTGGTCGTGCGGTTAGGAGCGCGCAGCTGTGGGCTTGCATCCGGGAGATAGTGGGTTCGAGCCCCACTGTCGACAGCCCTGAAGATGTTTTTCCGTGGTTTCTCATTTCCGCACCAGGAAAATGCTGGGGCTGTACCTTAATTATGGCTACGGCTACTTGTTTCCACTC